>NW_006800184.1:136703-206965 GCF_000485575.1 Poecilia formosa | reverse complement strand
TTGAACATTTTTCTCTCCTTACTGACTCTTCTGTGAGGAGGAGGAGGTGGAGACACATGGGTGGCAGGTGGTGGTGGCGGAGAGGGGTGAGGAGGGGGGGCCTGATGCGCCACCAAGGACAGTGGCCTGCTTGGGGGACATACTTCTTTATATGCCCATATGAACAAGAGCAACTATGGAATGTAAAGAAGTATGTATCCCAGGTCAGGAGACAATCCGACGTCCCGTCTGAGAGAAACTCAAACTTTTCAAAGGTGATTTAACGAGTCCACAAGTGTTTCACCTCATCTTGATGCTTCATTCACATGTGCTGTATATATATTTCTATCTATCTGCATATACATATAGGTGTGTGTATGTGTGTGTGTGTTGTCCACCTTGATGTGGCCCAGTTGAGTCCAGCCTGCTGCAGAAGGATGCATGCAGTAGAAAAGATGCAGCTGCAACTCCAGTCAGCAGTTTCCACTTACCCACAATAGATTTTCAGATATTTCTTTCAACATTTTATTTGTGGAAACCTGGAGTTTCCCCCCCCCTCCCCCGGCCCCACCACTCTGTTGCTTGCAATGTAAATAGCACATTTTCTTCCGTTTTATTCAGTGTGTTTGTGTGAATTCTCTTTATGTGAGTTTTTGTTGCATTAGCGGGCTCGCCGCAGGCAGACGGAAGCTTACAGTAAAGTGGTGCCAGTGATTAAATGCTTCCTTAATGGATAGTATGGCTGTGAGTGTATAGTCAGGAAGAGGAAGGAGCAGAGACGGGCTACTCGCCACTTCTCGGACACATCGCCGCGCTCAAACGCCTGCGTCGCCGTTACACCGTCTGAATCAGACTTCAACTTTTAGGCCTGCTTAGTAGAAATGAATCAGTCGGATTATGTTTTTTTTTGGTCGAATTAAGAAAGTTTTATATAGTGAAACCTAATTTTTACACCAGGTTATGAACTCAAAATGTTAGTTCAAAATGAGTTACTAAAACACAGCCGTTCAGTAAGTTGGAATATTACTGAAAAGTCCATTTATTTCAGGATCTTTATCACTTTGTGAAACATATTATACCGATTAATTAACTCCGATGGAAGTTTGAAAGCTTTTGTTTCTGTTAATTATGATGGTTTTCCGCTTTCAGCTTATAAAAACATGGAAAAATTTTAATACTAAACAGACCAATAAAAAAAACAATTTTAATACAAAAATTTATGTCTAAGGAAGACTGTGCTTAGTATCTGCTCAAAGGTTATTTCTATGTTTTTTTTCATCTGACAAATGAGCCTCATCTGAACTAACTTATTGAATAACTGCTGCAGGGACTGTAAACCCAAACGGATTCCACCATGTTTAATATATTTCAGATTCTGCTTTATTAATTACTTTGTTAATTAATAAATGTTTTCATGATTAGTGAAATATTGTTTGTACACAGATTAATTATTACTAATAAAAAATATTGCTTCAAGTTTATTTTGTTTTAATTCGAGAGCTCTTCATAATCCTACTGTAAAGTCTAAGCAATCTCTCGAGCACACAGTGTGTTCTTGGTAAAACTCCCGTCTCGCTTAGGAATTAGGAGAAAAACACGCAAGTAAAACAAACAAAAAAACAAAAACAGAAACATGGAGGTAAAGTGACGCGTAACGAATCAGAACCAACAATGTCAGGCCTCATGATGTCACCCTAATTCTGCTGAGCCAGCAAAACGCAGAGAGGCAGGTTTGATCATAGTCTGCAGCTCTGATTAAGTATGCGTGTTACAGCGCAGTGTGTGGAGGTGTGACCACGTGTGTGCGTGTGTGTGTGTGTGTGTGTGTGCAGGAACATTGACTAATCTGGGTGTGGTTTGGGAGCCAGCATAACGGTCATGTTACACTTTAAGTGTATGCGTTTTGGCCTACTTCGTGCATGCATACAGTATGTGACCTAGTTAGGGTTTACCTGTCCCTGTTTAGGTGCTATTCGGGTCAGCTTCAGGGTTCCTACACAGTTTGCATTGAGAAAAATCCCTAACTTTTCCAGACTTCTCAGTATGTTTATTTTAAACATCTAAAATACAGAATTTTACTTTGAATCAATGGCAGACATTTCTAAAGCTTTCAAGATGAACGTATGGAGTGGAAACACAGACACAGGCTTTTAAATAGACAAAAGAATGAAGGAAGGGCATGTGGGAGGAAGGAAGGAAACAAGGAAAGAACAAGGAAAAACAGACTCTAGGAAGGACTGCAGCTTGTAAGCAGGGGAGGAAGGAAGGAAGCTCAGAAGGAAGTAAAGTAGGAGACAAGGAAGGAAAGAAGATACAAGGAAAGACCAGAAGTGGAACACACTGAAGAAAACAGGGGAAAGAGGAAGGACACCAGAAATAAAAATTGAAGGGCAAGAACACAAGGAAGAAAAAAGAATACAAATAAGGATTAAAGAAATGACACTGTAAAGCAAGGAACAAAAGGATGCTGGGTAGGAAGAAAAGAAGGTCATGAGAGATGAGGACTGAAGTGAACGAAAAAAGGAAGGATACAAGAAAGGATGAAAGAAAGAATAAATTTAGACAATAGAATAGGTATTTACCGTAAGTCCTTTCTTCTTCCAGCCTATGCAGGAACTCTGAGGTTTGGATGTGGGAATGTGACCCTGACCAGGAGTCCGTCCTGCGGACTGCGTCGATTTCTTTTGACAAATCTGAAAAGAGCGCTCACAGGGAATCATGAACAAGAAGATCGCGCAAAGACTGTAAAGCAGTCCGATTGGAAGCTAATTGGGCATTAGCAGGAGGAAAAGTTCTAATCTTAGCACCTGACGATGAAGATGAGTAATCTGGGTCCAGAAGTGCATGACATCCGCATCAGAAAAGAACATAAAGCCTCCACCCATCCGTATTAAAAAAACATAAAGTGTGTGTTTGTGAGGAAGTCCAAGCTGGTGTGCTCGTGTGCTTGTGTGTGTTTTTTATGTTGTTAGGATTTATTGCAGTGATTTGTAAGAACCACAGGGAAAGGTCGTTGTTCTGTGGAGGAATTCAAAGATAGAAGGGCACAGTGGCGAAGAGAGGGGGTGGAGCGGTGAGGGAGGGGTGACGAAAGGGAAACGAGAGAGCAGCGCGGACTGAAGTGGGATCGGAGCGGAGGGAGTTGTGGCGAGTGAGCGTGTGAGATGAGGCGAGGCGAAAGAGGCAGAGAGGGAGCCTGGATTGATGATGGTGTTCAGGTCCTCTGTGTGTGTGTTGGAGGGGGATGTGGGGGGGTGTACAAGAGGGGTTGGGCGGGTATTGTTCTGTCACTTTGCCTGTGTCAGCAGGTGGAAGCTCTCATCAGGACATTAAATATGCAACAATGCTGACTGCGGCACCGTGCTGAGACAGCCAAAGCCGGACGACCGGGAGGCCCCGCTGAAAGTAAACCGGCGGCACCGTTTTGCCTTACACCGCTCCAGGCCTCCGTCCCTCCATCCATCCTGCTATCCATGCACACATTGGCTTCTTTTCACCCTTCTCTCGTTGGTTAGAGATGGCAAAGGTTACCAGGAACACCTTCCTGGTTGCCTTGTTGCAACGTTTGGGAACCCTACTGTGGTTAAAGACAGTGTTTGATGTCCATCGGGGCAATTAGGGGTTAGGGATAGTTGAAGAGGTAGAACACCAACATTCAGACAAAACAAATCTACCTGAAGATAGAACTGACTGTGAATACGTGCACATAGTTCTGTCTTAACTCTTTAGCCATCCCTCATGTCTTTACTTTGTTTGGATCAATAGTCAACAGGATTTCTCAAGATTCTATCTGGAGTTTGTCTGCTTTTTTTTACTTCACAGTCCGTTTTTTTTTTTTTTTTTTTTTTAGCAATTTTAAAGGAAATTGGATTGTTTGGAAAGTCACTTAAATCTGACCTCACAGTCTTTGTTCCAATGCTGCAATGCAATAATACAGTGAAATCCTCCAGTTTAAGGGGCTATGAATACAGAACAACAAAAGCCAGATTAGGATTTGGGTACATAAAATCCAATCCAGGTAGAATAATAAAACAAATTTTATTGATCGCATAATGGTTTTGATAAAAAGTGTTGGTAGGACTAGATTACAATTTTTAATCGCGTTTTTTTAATCGCGTTGCAGGATCTGTAGTTAAATACTGCTGGCCTTTAACCTGGAGGATTTTACTATGTTAGTAGATTTTCAACTTTGTAGACCCTATTTCAGACTGAAGTGGTTTCTCTAAATTGTTCTTCGATATGAGTGTGTGTGTGTGTGTGTGTGTGTGTGTGCGTGTGTGTGGTTGTCGTTCTGTCTGTCTATCTTGCCCTGCGGTGAAATGTCTAGTAAGGTTGCACCAATAAATCTGAACCGATTTCCTCAATATTCGGAGATCAGATATCGGCCAATACTTACAAGAGAAACCCATTATGTCCACAGATTTTATAAACCTCCACAAAGGTTTGAAAATCAGCCAATGTCCCTTTTTTCTCTGCAGCAAGAGAGGACTGACAGACAGACCTGCCCATCAGGTCACACCTGCACATGAGCGGTTAACAGTCACTGCACTGTTTCCAACTTGCTGACTTTGTCTCTATATTAATGAGTTTTCAGACCAAAATAAATCTGAATCGGAAAAAAAAAAAATATCTAAATCAGCAGATCAGGCTTTTTAAACATCAGTGATTGGCCAGAAAACTGCAATCAGTGCACCCATGCTGCACAGGAAGTACCCCTCCCTTCTTCTTTCCTCCTGCTGAAGACATGTGCCAAGACCCTTACAACCCTACTTTGACAAGTGGCTGTAGATAATGAATGGAGTTTTTAAGAGATTTTTTTTATTTTACTTTGAAATAAATATTTAAACATTTTAATTCCTCACCCAAGTAGAAAAATGTGTTTTTCTAGGTCTTAGAATCTGCTAAATCTGCAATCAACTGGTCGGAGTTGGTGTGTGTGAAAACACACTGTGCAGAACTGTAGGTGCACATGAGGAGAAAGGGGAAGCAAAAAGAGGTTCTATTTTTTTTCTACACTGTCGCCCTTTATTGCCAGTTATATTTTCCCCTTTTAATCATGTTTATTGTGAGTTTGCATCGGCAGTGACCTGCAGAATGTAATACAAGTGAGGAGTAATAGTAGTTGAAACAGTGGAAAGGTAATGTATGGGTCGTGTCGCCCCGATACAAGGACACAGCCCATTATATCCCGTTCTATGGTTATGTCTAAAGTGAATCCCGTGGGGACTGAAGGTGTGCACCTCTTCCAAAGTCACTGCTCAAATGACGGGCGCACACAGATGCTGTCACATTGTACATAAAGCCACAATGTGGAGTCACAGAGTTTTTCTGATGTGTGCACAATACACGTCCACTGGGATTCGGAAGTAGAAACTGCTTTATTTCAGTGGGTGTTTTGTCAACGGACTGGAGCAAAGATAAATGTGTGATTTCACAGTTTACACCAGGAAACCGTTTGTGCACCTGTCGTCACGGTGGCGTGTTGAAGCACAAAGAATGGTTCACTCCAAAAGGAAACAGCAAAAGTGCCAATGAGATCACAGAGGACGAATAAAAAAGACGAAAACTCATCGAGGCCTTGATAAAAAATGACTTCAGATTTCTAATGAATTACTCATGATCACGAGCCTTAAGACTCAATTAGTTAATTGGTCGAGCGCTGTAATGTGAGAATGATCGGTTTTACGGGAACGTCTCAATAGATCAAGAAAACAAGCGGCGTAATCAGAAAGCAAATTACGATTTATCATTTAGCAATTGAGTCATACGTTGTGTGTGAGCAGGTCAAAGCCAAAGAGCTTTACACACACGCACACACACACACACATGCACACACATGCACACATGCCGAGTGACTCCGAAAAGCCGATCCCTCTCTTACACCGGGACAGGGATCAATGTTGAGGTAATTTGTTTCAATCAATTAAACAGACATCTGCTTGAATTAGTCTCCAATAGACTCCAAAAGGCCAAACCTCATTCTGTTACGCTGGGAGTGTGTGAGAACGATGAGATCAGACCAGACAAACCTTTCTCTTTGGACCATGTCCTGTCCTTGTAGGTTAGGCAAACAGCATGGTGGGTCTAGTTCTTTTTGTCAGTGTCAGGGCAGAATTGTTTTACAAATCTGGGCAACTGACTGACTTTCTGAGACAGACGCATGTCTCTTGGAATGCTGTTGGTATTTTGCCAAAGACAAATGAGAAACCCTACAACCGCCATTTTTATTTTAATTTTGTGAAGAAGCGAGTTGCACTCAGTGTCTTTTTCAGACATTTTCATGTTGTTTCCTTCAGTGGTTCTTGGTGCAGCGCCACCACAGGTGAGGAGGGGAACAGGTTGTTGAAAGGGTTTGGTTTGACAGTACAGTGTGAAAGTGAGCCGCACCAGCTGAACATGTAACAAATGTTGCAATTTTGGTCCCCAATCAGACCGAGTCTACCAGACCGGTGTGAAATCACCTTGAGATGCAGTGCTGGAATAAACGTAACTTCAACACACGACTCCAGTTCATTTTCATGGTTTAGTTTGTGGAGGCAAGTGAATATGACTGAAAGATGTGTAAAAGAGCTCAAGTGTAATTTAGTTGCTCCCACTTGTACATGATGCGATGTTGCTGACGCCAGAGTCTGTCCGTTACCGCGCCGTACGAGGAGAGAGGGGTCGCTGCAAATCAACACGCGGGATAATTGTTATGCAGCGAAGCTGTGAAGCAGAGGGAAGTAATTAAAGAAACAAGGGCAGTGTGGTGGCGCTGGTGGTGGGACACAACCCCCTCCTTCCATCTACGTCCCTTTCTCCATTTCCCCCCTGCCAGCTCCAGATTACACACACACACACACAAACACACTTCTTTTCAAACACGGGGTCCCTTTTACATTGGCACCCCTGTAATTACTGCCAATGTTTACAGTGATTCTAATATTCTAATTATACTCCACGGGTGTTTATAAGGTCACAACATTTACAATTTTACGACACAGTAATTATCAGTTGACCAAAAAATTAGAAAAATGCATTTTCTGTCTCCTGCTGTTCTTCTGATGACAACACATATTGGATGCCATCACTCGACTCCAAACAAGCAATTCTTTTCCTAATGAATGCAAAAATAAATTTCGGGTGGTGGGACATACACCCACACAATTCAGGTTCATGCATCAATTTGCTGCAGAAATATTCAGAAATGCACCGGCAGCAGAAGGATCTCAGGGAGACTTGAAGCAGAGTTTCACTGATGTATCTCATAAAGGAATATCTTGGAATATAATGCATTCCTGGGTACATTGTTGCTTCCATTACCGGTGATGAGAATAGTGAATGAACACTGGGAGATGGTGACTTTGTGTGCTGTAGATTATTTTTACATGAAGAAGTGTTGTGGAGCAGAAGAGGAGGAACCAATGTGGATATTGAAAAGTATATGCAATATTTATTCCTATTCTCCTGGTAATAATTCAAGGCCAGAATAGTTTGACTTAAAATATCAGCTTCACAAAAAAAGTTTTAATTTTAATATCACTTTAAAGAAGAAGAATAAATCACAACATAAATCAACTCAGTTCCCTTAATATAGTTTACTGTACTACTGTGTAAATAATTCAAGCTCGTGTAAATCTGTTTAAATTCATCTGGTACCTTAATGTAGTTCTGAGTATGGGATGGCTTTTTTTTTTTCTTTTCATTTAAACTGTGACGATCTCACTGCTTTCTCTTCATCCATAATACTTATTTAAAGTTTTATAAACAGCATAAAAGTAAACAATATGAAAAATGTGTTTCTTATATTGCTGAATGTTAGCCTAGACTAGCAGCCAACAACAGCGTGTGGTTAACGCTCCGCCTGCTCTGGTAGCTCTTTGTCAGGACAGATTTGTTCCCTGGACGTAAATGTATTTTGTGGTCGTAATTAGGGCTGCAGCCTATTATCTTTTTTTGTTTAAATAATCGAGTATTTTACTGATTATTCTGACAATCAAGTAAAAAAATGTATTAAAAATTGTCATCTTTTGCAGATCTTTCATTGTATAATTTAAGCTTTATTTATGCGAAATTAAAAGTATATGAAAAGTGGAAATTATTTTTTAAAATAGGAGAATAAACATTTTATTGCCTAAAATTTAATAACATCAAAGGACGTATCTGCAGTTGAAAAAAAAACAAAAAAAAAACAAAACCTCTAACATCAACATGTGAAAAGCTCACCTTTCCAGCTTGACTTTACATCATTACCTTATAGGACTGATCTATTTTTAGACTAATAATCCGATAGCAAAAATTGCTTAAGATATTTTTTTCTTTACAGAATTTGAACACAGTGAAGCTAAAACTTTGCCACTTCAGGAGTTCTGGGTAAAACATTTAAACAGGCAACGAAGGTTTATCACCGTAACTGCAAAATGTCCGACTTTTGGATAAATTACTGCTCTGTGTTTTTCTTTCAGCAATTTCAAATTTTAGATGTAATGATTATTTGATGACTAATTTAGTTGACCATCAGTTCAATAATCAAATCCTCACTATTCATTTGATTCATTGTTTCATCGCGAGTCGTAACAAACATGTTTATTTTGATCATATGTTGCTGTTTACTGATGTCACTTTGTGAACGGTCGATTCCAGTTTTCATGACTAAAAGGACAGCATGATTAAAAAATAAAAAAAACATTAAATTGACAGAAACAAGTTAAATTCTGCTACATACGTGTTAATAAAAAGTTTTGTTTCTTATTTGGACCTTTTGTCTATGCCACTGTTTAACTAACACTGTTTAACTTCTCTGTTCATCATGTGCCCTGCCCACACTAATTTCTTTATTGTGCCTCCACAGGCAAGGCGTAGGACTGAATTATTTGTTCATTTCTATCCTAATTAATTAATAATCACTTTTCTGTTTTGCCCTTTGTGATGAACGAATATGGTTGCTGATGTGATTGCTGATTTGTTATGGGAATAAGGGAGCAGGTGAGTTGAGGATGACCATAAAGCAAGAAAATAAACCTCGTTTGTGAGGTTGAGATTTTTTATTCTTATTACATTTGTGCCTTTTATTTGTAGAACATGAGTTGATACTTTGTGAAAATTGTAACGCTTTTAATTCATCTAACAAAATCAATCTTTAAATTGTTGCTACTTTCTCGCTACCGAGCTTCCTCGATATGTGTTGGGATCGGTTGTCACAGAAGTGAACAGAATCCTTCAAATGCTGTTTCTGTGAGATCAAAATGAATCATTTCCTAACTTTTGCCATGCATGCTTTATCAGTTATTCTTTAAAATGCAATGCTTATGGGGGGAAAGTAATAACATGAAAAAATTGCAATAACCTGGTGTCTACACCCAAAAATGAATTCTTAGCTTCAGCACCTTTGGATTCATTTCCACACCCAATTGGCTGATTTGAAATAAAGCTCAGCTCTCCTACTTGAATTTTTCTGACTTCTTCTCTTTTTCTGTCCTTCAGCTAAAGTCATATTTTCCAGCATGGCTGCAAAGAGTTAGAATCTCACTGCATAAAGGTATCAGTTAGCAGGAGTGTAGACAATGTTTCACATCATTAATACAGAAGCTTTGACAATTAATATATTTATCAGTAATCTGGGAAAACTGACAAACAGTGATACAAAACTCAACAGTTCTCCAAAGATATGAAAAAATGTGAGACTGGAAGGGAGGAGACTCTGACGGCGACGTTACATATATTACTGTCGGATTGTTGTAGGCAAAATTTTTAATGTTGCACACAGAAAAAAACCTTGTGGTTTGAAGCAAATCAACCACGCAAAGGGTAATTTTGTCAGATATTGACGCTAAATATGGGTGTAATAAATCAGGGTTTTCCATCACTCCTAACCCAGCATGGAGAGCCTCTGGCTGGCCACTCAATCTGATCAATTAAGAGATGAATTGTTCCGAAATAGTAAATATTACAAACATGTGGCATGTTGACAAACCCCTTCCAAAGAAGACTGAACAATGTGTTTGTGTACTTCAGCATATTTGTTCTTCCACTGGATGAGACAAGACTTATAACTGATCATAGACTTTTTTTTGTTTTCATCAGAAAAAAATGTCACTTTAACAGGCTGCTTTTTAATCGCCTTGGTAAGTTTCATGGTCTGGACACCTTTACTGACCTACGTACGGAGAGACATTCCACCCGAGGACGCCTCATGCGTTCCGCTCCCTCCTGCCTGTCAGGAGACGGTTATTAGGATCAGCGTACATGAGCGCAGGTGTCAGAAAGTGGCTGAGCCTCTCTGCTGCAGCCAGTGATAAAACATGATGCAGGACTACCATTAGAGGAGAATCCTGCAAGACCCGCAAATGCAAGCGAGTCAGTCTTGGCCCTGTCAGCTGGTAAAACGATCATGTCAGTCAGACTCACTGTCAGCGGAGTGACAGAGCAAGTCGGGCCCGCTCCTCCTTCCTGTAAGTGCACATATCTGTGAATCGAAGAGGAGCAGAGTGCAGAGTCAGGGCACCGCTTGTTAGCATTCGTCTGTCATCACCCGCACTGGCCAGAACTTACTGAAGAGGAAATAGGAGAACAAGGTAGAGGACAGAGGAGTTAAAGAAAAGGGACAGAGGGCTTATAGATGGAATGCGGCTACTTTTCCGTCTCCAAAACAGGAACAAACAATTTGTTGACAAAAGGAAAGAAAAACCAAAGGAGAAAAATAAGCGGATCATAAAGAGCATGAATTACACTACCAGCGAGTCAGTGGCAGAGAGTAAATCTGCCGAAGCTGTAAAGAGTTATGCGTTGTGATCTGTTCCACCGATTGCTGTGTGCTTTGAGATAATTGCTTCCATTTTGTTGCACAGGGACTATTACAGTGTATGATAGTTGGATTACCATCTGTAACCGTGAGCTCCACTTTGCAGAAGCAGTGCTGTATCAGCAGCAGGACTTCTGGAAGATGTAGGTTTAGTGAACACGGTCGGCGTCGTAGCTCGGAGCTATTGTAGTAGTTATGGGCTCCCTTTATAGAATTTCACTTGCTGCAGTGAAAGATTTTTTTTCCCTCTGTTTGATTCAGTGAGATAACATTATCTGAATGGAGTCATCTCTTGTTGTTAGTGTGTAAAGTTACTCACTAGAACCTTTTGGGAATTGTGCTTAGCAATTTTTTGCTTTCCATTTGTAAAGTCAGAGGAATCTATTTCACCTGCCCATGTAGAAAAGGCCAAAAGGTGTTCTGTGTTTCTGTAATTATTTTAGGGTAGCATTAGGGAGTAAAACAAGATGCAATTTATTTTATTTTCCAGCACATTTTGATTTGTCAGTCCAGCCCCAGTGGCCTGTCATTCAGTCCTGAGTAAATCATAGATGGTATCGCTAAGGGTGTTTTCGCAACTGATAGTCCGGTGCACTCAGTTCAGTTGGGCACCAACGTTACAACATTTGTTACATTTTCAGCTGGTGTGGTTCTGCTCTGTGTCAAATGGATCAAACTGTTCACCACTTCACCGCAAAAACCTCTGAAGAAGACACCGAGTGTAACTTCCTTCTTCACAAAAAAAGGAAATGTAGTGTAGTGTTGTCAAAAATGTAGTGGTGTAAAAAAGGAGAAACCATAAACTTAATATAAAATCTCAAGGTTGGACAAGAGAGACATGTTGTGATTGGTTCTAACACTTTTTACGCAACATGGCAGCTATTCTTGTACCGTACTGAGAGACTCCCAGACAACCCAGAATAAAGTCACCTAAGATTTATGGCTTTTTTTGTTTTGGTTTTGGTTTTTGGTTTTGTTCCTCTGTTCATGTGATAGGTGTCTGGATTTGATTGTATTGGATCTGGATTTATTTTTCTGAAAATTCAATAAACGTATTCAAAATGTAGTGGAGTGAGACTTTAGCGGTTGTAAGATTTCTTTTTTGTCTTTGGCAAAACATCACTAACCATGTCTCCCACTAGCTCTAGACATGCATGTTTAAAAGCAATTCTAAAGGTGTGCTTTTAGTCTTGATGTAAAGGAACTCAGTGTTTTTGCTGTTTTGCAGTTTTCTGCAAGTTTGTTCCAGATTTGTGGAGCTAATAAAGGCGCCCTTAAATGCAACTGGTCTCAAGGTAAAAGTTAGAGTTATGATCAGCTATTCAATATTTTTTGGAAGCATCGAGAACTCTCTGGCATGAGGTTCTAGATTACATCAAGTTTTGCAGACACTTATTTTACTTGCATTTTTCAAGTAAAATTGCACGCATATATTTATCACTGACCAGTCAAACTTACACCTTGCTTCTGAACAGCTCCTCTTTTGTTTTGCCCTTTTGAAGGTCCCCCCTCCCCCCTTTTTCAAGCTGATTACTCTGATACTAGAGCTTGTAAGCTAATGTAGTTAAGAAAGTAGGATAGGGCAGAAAGGCTGAGATGAGTTATAGGACATTTCACAGATGAGATTATTTGTGGTAGAAATTCTTGGAATGGCTCACGTTAACCAGAAAGCGTATGTCACATGATCTAAAACACTTTCATGTTGCGTTGTGGCTGCCGGTGTGGCATTATGCTCGTGTGTGTGTTGGACTTGAGTTCCTTTTATGCGTCTCCAGTGGTCAGTCTGTGGCCGGACTCAAAACAGTGAGGGCTACTCAGACCGTCATGAAGCAGGGTCATATGCGCTGAAAAACCACCTTCTGTTCTCTTGTGGTTTTATTGTAGAAACAGTAATGTTCTGACCTCTCTAAAGACGTCTATAAAGGATGAGACGAATAAGAAAATCAATGGCAAAGATACAAATAAGAAAAGAAGTACAACATGTAAATATAATAGTGTACAGTTTCAGACTTAATGACAGACTAATTGAGTGTTTCAAACGTGTTGGGACAAGTCACAGTAAAGATTTTTGATAAAGTTTAATATTTGTCAACAGTTTATACATCAGCTCCCCTGTCAGTGTATATTTTCTATAAATTCGTATAGAAAATTAATGACTTTTTCTAAGATTTTTCTTTGCACAGACAAGAACTGGGTTCGCAATATCTGATAATATTCAGCTTTTTAGTGCCACTCTTATAATTCTTCTGGCTTATTTAACTGTTGTAACAAAATTAGCTTTGTTACTAAAGATAATTTGATAAATAGCTTAAATCTGGAAATTTCCAAATTGTGATTTTCAGAGGTCGAGATTTGTCAAACAAAAAATATATTACTTCTTTTAAACTGAAAGGGTAAATGGAAAAAAAAACAAGTAAAATTAGTAAAAACAAGTGAATCAAAAGCCTAAATTGGGTTCACTTTTCCTTTTAGCTTAACCTGCTACAACAACAAAAATAACTTTTACCGCAATATTGTGTTTAGAAATGATCAATACTGGTCAAGTATGTTTGAGCTGTTGTGACGTCCAGATATAAAGGTGTGTGCTTTAAGTTGTGTCTTATTTTGAAGTAAGAAGGGAAGTATGTTTTGAGTTGCCCAGTTGTGCTGGTCAGTTTAACAATGCGCTGTCTTTTGGGTTTGTGCTACAATTGTTACATTCAATTTTCTGAATATTCTGAAGGTTAGGAAACTGTATGAACATGGGTTTGCATATGTCTGTGAGCAGAGACCATGTGAAGAGGCCTGAGCTATTGGCCAAATAAACTAAGGAATGTTCCCAGGTTTTTGCGGGTTTGGACTGTTGTGACCACCTCTAATTCAGAATCTAAAATATTAATACAGATGAAACTTGAACTGGATGATTGAGCTTCAAACAGGGTGCAGGTTTCTTTCACACATTGTTAATATGGACAGAATAATGTCCTGATAGTTTGGTATATAATACTTTCCCTAACAGTCAAAAGCTTTACTGACTTATGACAACTTGTCTAGGACACTTATGCTACATGTTTTACATAAGCGCTGAAAATGCTGATCTGCCTAAGATGAGCTGAATGACTCCAAGTAACCCAGACCGTTTTCTGTAACCAAGTCTAAACAGAGGAGTCATAACAAAATCTCCGCACACCTTGAAAGAAGGTGCCAGCGACCTGCTCCCTGACAGCAGAAAAAACTTGCAAGCTGACGCCATCTTTACACACAGGCACCCTCTCTGAATTTAACTGCATTGGATTTTTGTTTCACAACGGAGTGTATATCAAGCGTTCCTTTGTGGCCCTGCTGCGGCCCGTAATGAATGCATGGCTAAAATAACTAAGTGGTAGAGGGAGTGAGGTAGGAAGGGAACATGGGGACGGGGGGGAGGAGGAGGAGGGAAGAGATGAGGCTGGGGGTGGGGAGGTGCGTGCTCAGAGTGAGAATCACTCTGTAAAGGTGGAGAGAGAGAGAGAAAGAAAGAAAGAAAGAAAGAAAGAAAGAAAGAAAGAAAGGTGAAAACATAAGGGAGGTCAGCTCTGATATGGCGGTTGGTATACATGTTTCCTGATGTTAAAACCCAGATAACGTAGTTTTAGTTGTTTTAACAGAGCCTTTTGGCTTCTTCCTGCTCAGTAAACGGAACTGTGCCCATTCATTTATCCCTGTTCAGATTGTGGCTATCCGTCTGGCAGGCGTGAGCTACAAACTTTTATAAGCAGATAATAAATGTCCCAAGGAGCTCATCATCGGCTAATTCCAAGGAAAGATACCGTCTAAACGGTTTTTGCGGTTTTTTCTAGTAAGGTTCCGTGAGTGGCGTAGAGAGGCCTGAGTTTTTGTTAAGCATTGTGTATGTTGACGAAGAAGCGTCTCCAGAGAGTGAGAGGGATAATTAAATATATCATCCAAATAGGTATTGATCGTCTTAAGGGTGTTGCCGTTAGATTAAAAGGTTAAAGAATAAAACCGCTTTGAGGATTAAATTATTGTGAGGTAAAATCAAGAGCGTAGAAAGATAAAGACTGCAGTAATCAGAATGTATGAGCCCTGCAGACATGCTTATTGATGTCCTATAGACGTTTAGAATCCCGTCAAGACACATTATGAACCGTAAGCAAACCCATTAGGACGTTTTATCTACCGCAAGGAGAGTCTGGGTTGGCTGGGACGCTGTTAGGTGAGCGCGTTGGCTGTTTCAGTTGCTCCACAATATCAGCTACAGTGTGAATGGATCTTTAAACAAAATTTTTTATTTTTTTTTTAAAGTGCGCAGTATGGCATCCCAGCCAAGCAGCGGAACAAGGTCAGGAAGTGCTTTTAATTTTTTTTTTTTTTCTTCTTAATCCAGACGTGTTTTATCTTTGGGGATGATAAGCAGAGGAAGTGGCTAAGCACAGGATACAGGCTCCTGTTACCCTTCTGTCTCCTTCTCAGATCAACCAATCGGGCCTGCAAATAGTGCTGAGTCAGCCACTGGGTTCTGCTCACGTATAAACGAAGGGTGGGGCAAGGGGGACGTTGGTGTCTGCAGTGGACTGCAGCAGCACTGCCGGCGCTAACCTCACGGCTACAGGAACTGAATCACCAGCTTCCAAGTCTCAGAGCCCCCGACTCTCTTAGATTGGCCCTAAGCGTCTTTGCTTAGCTGGATAATATACACGGCACCTTACCCATTCCTACAGTCAGTAGGTAATTAGTGGGAATAAATATGGCAAGCCACTGAAGATAAAGTTTATAGCCTGGCCACGGGTCAGCTTGTTTTATTGCCACAGTGAGCCTTGCATTAAGGTAATTACAAGTCATTTCACATTTTCATCATGTGTGAATTCAGGTTTTCTTTGGGTTGAACCTTTGAAGCTGACTTAGCTGAAATGCTGTATTAAGCATACTGCTGTTTAAAAGGGATTTATTAACCATTTAATAACAACAAAACTCAGGGCCAAGATGAAGTGCATGTGTGGGTCAGTGAAGGCAACATTTTGTTCTGACATTGCCCTCTGTAGTTTGTTTGACTGGATATCTGGTCACTGTGTAACCAAACATTCTAAGCCCAAAATCTAACACATTGTTGTTAAATAATGAACTTTGCCCTGACTGCCCCTTGTTAACAGTCCTGCTTGTTGTAATTAACAGAGCAAATCTCAATTCATGCTACAAGGATAGGCAGTATCAGTGGATAGGATGGGACGGAGGTTCCTTTCTCCAGCAGCCATTAGGTGAGAGGCAGGGTCACAAGTATCTATTCCATCAAAGGGCAGCACAAAAAGTTTAAGTATATTTTATTTAAATCCAACTTTTGCGACTTCAGCGGAAACAGTGATAGTTCTCGACAGTCTATCACTGTCTTCCCTGCTTTCTTCAAAGCAAATTGCAGGGCGTCTGCTGTACTTCTAACCATTTGACTTACTGGAGAGGTTGCCAGTTTGATTCTATCTACTCCCTGCCACATTGGGCAACACCCGTCTCCGTATCAATGAATGTGTCAGCCTGGATAGGTAAGCGGGACTCAGGGTTCTTAATTCTGTGGGTTCCATTTGTGACAGCGGTCTCCTGAAACAGCTTGCTCTAAGTTCACCGAGGTGACAGGAAGTGATTCTAGGCCAGCCCTCCCACACGGCGTGGCGCCGGGTGGAAAGCGGAGGTCTGGCAGTCACCGAGACAGTAGTTGAGACCTACTTGTCCTGATAAGGAGAGAGAGAGCGAGCAGGCGGGCGGACATGGTCAGTGAGTGAAGAGGCTGTGAAGCTGATGGGAGTGGCACTGCAGACAGGTTGTATCAGCTCAGCCCCTGGAGTGTTAGGTCATACATCTGTAATGAAAATATCACAATGAACAAGACTGACAGAGTCAACTGCGGAACTGGTTACAGAGTGTCACCCCACTTACATGGTGCTGGGCTGGCAGCTGCACTGTTACACCACCTGTATGGTATACGTCTCCCCAGAGACACCACACACTCCAAACTCCTGACCTTTCCCTTTATGACTCCTTGACTGTCTTGGACCGCCGGCGTCCAGCTGTCCCTAACCATCATCTCCTCCTCCCCTCTGTCTACAATATAAGGGCAGGAATGCAGTGGACAGCACAGTCCCAGAATAGACAAGTAGCAGCCCATATCACCAACCACGCAATCTGCCTGATAGAGGGCACCTACATTACAAGGCAGCCTGGAGCAAGAGTGCAGACACATGCAGCACGTCAGCCCACGTACAAAAGCCCCAGCTGCAAAGATGCCAAACTTGTGAATGCACAACACCTTTTCTTATTGTGGGTTTGATCCTGATGGAGACGCCCCCAGTTTAGTGTTGAAAGAGGAGTCACCGGCGAAGCCTTCAGCTGGCATCTGATCGAGGTTAATGATAAAACGCAATGGGTGTAACGATTCTGTTTGATGTTGGATCTGAGTGGAGGTGCGCGGGGTGAAGGAGGGTTGGATGTTTGATGAGTGTGTGGGCCGGAGATTGGTGGAGTGAAGCACTGAAATCGCAGCAAAGGGATTCTCTCCCTAATCTACAGAAAATCCTGCTATGAAAAGGATTCTGGGTGTAGCGCTTTCTCCTCTGAAGACGATATTCGCGCTTGAATGCTCACAGAAGCTGGCAAAGCAGTCTTCGCTCTCGCTCTCTGTCTAATGTGGACACTCACAGATCATTATCTGCCAAAAGAGGAGCAGAGGCACGGTTCAAACGGGGGGCCTCGCTGACATTGAAAGCAGACGTGAGCAGTCCGTACGAGTTATATGCCTGGAGTCACCGGATTCACGTGCATTCCTGCTGCCTGGCTGCATGTTGTTGATAGCTGTAGCTCTGGAACTGGTAGAAGATTCAAGCCATGAAAGCTCAGATTCTCCTCCAGATACCACATGCTGAGTTTCTACGCAATCCGGAAAAGGTGGAATGTGATTTAAAAGTAGGGAAATATGGCAAATTAATGGGAATGGTGGGAATTGTGAGCTTGTCTAAATCCATCCATTGTACATTTGTCCATCCATCCATCCATCCATCAGTGGCCTGCTCTTATGTCCATCCATTCTTCTCCCCTCTGGTCTGTTTTTTGACATGAAAAATGTCCTCCTGCTCCTTCCAGTTCATTTTACACCCGAGTCATGGATGCACAGTCATCAATTTGCGAAACTCTTGGGTGACAACTTTATTAAGCATAAGAGGGATGGAGTTAACAGGAAAGGATGAGAGATCACTCTTTCCCTACCCTCGTACATATAGTGACAGTATTTTTATTTTATTACAAACTTCTGCCTAGAAGGTGGATCCCTCCATTGTTTATTTGGTTGCCTGGTTCTGCCATTTTACTCCATTCAGTATAATTTTGTCTCACATGCGATTTGTATTCAACCTTCTTATAAAACATTTATCTGTAACTATGATACATTTGGGCTCTATGAATACTTCAGATTGTATTAAACATTCATTTGAATGAATAAAGGTCAGTGGTTCCCCTCGCCTGAAACAACAGGACTGCATCCAAAATGCAACATCTCCAAACTGTTAATGAATAGTCAAGTTTTGATTAAAAGCTTAATCAGGCACAAGTTTATTAGAAACATACATGGAATTTAACAGTTGAGCTAATTTTAAAACAAGTGTATGAAATAATATTACAACTTTTTAAAAAAAGAAATTCAAATTGTACAACTGAAAATCAATTGTGATTCCCATTGCTGCAAAATTAATACATTAAATATTCCACTTGTAATGGTATAATTATGGTTATGATACACATCCCAAAGCAGTAATATTAACTAAATATCAGCTGCAAATTTTAGAAGCAGTCTTTTGAATGTTGTGAATGTGTTGATTCTTCAAAGGAAAATAAAGACAAATGTATTAAAATAGTCCTTCAACTTTCAGCCTGTATTTTTTATCTTTACTTTTATGTGTTAATCCAATGTATATTTTTACTAATGTTGGTATTTTATTGTAAAGTACCTTGTGTATAAATCAAGTCTACTTCAATAAACGGTCAACACTGTTGCTTTGTCATGTTACCCATCATCAGAAACAATTTCTTTAAAAAAAAATAAAATAAATAAAACATGAACTAGATTACCTTCTTATGGAAAACTTAGAATGTGTTCAAAATCATTCTAAGCTGAAGTGGTTTTAAGCTGGTAACAAACAGAGCCTCTGGTCTGCTGGAACTAGCCTAAGGGAGAACCCAATCTATGCCATGTACAACATTAACTACTCCTAATCTTTTAATAGAACCTCTCTTCTAAAAGGCATGAATGACGTCTTTAAAGCTAGAAGCAATCAGTTGAAGACATTGAACCCTGGCCAATAAAATAGAGACATATATTTCAGGATCTACAAACATAAGCACCAGATTGGTCGAACAAATGCAGTTTTGTGAGCAGATACACAAAAATGTGGTAATAGCAGCGGTACTATCCATGAGTCAAGACCAAATGCAAAGCTTTAAAAAAAAAAAATAGAAGCCACAAGAAGGAGAGAGGCGCTGAAGCTATGAGAGGAAAAGAAGAACGTTCGGACACGATGGGAAACAGAAGGACAGCAGGGTTGAAGGAGACGGTTTACATTAACAGAAACGAGTGTCAGTCTGGAATGTCTGGTTGAGTAAGAATGTGGAAATCTGGAGGTTCCAGTTGAAACAATGGAGTCTTTATGCAAAGTGTTGTCATCATAGATGCTGGAGTGATGTGAGATGAATGCTGATGGTCCAGTCTGCTTAAGACTGAAGAGAAAACTGCCAAAAGAATATCTGATACTCTCTCACACAGATCACACACACACATGCACACACATGAGTGTTTAGATTCAGGTATTTTCAGATACACTCTACGTTGGGCTGTGGTAGCCACTAAATACATCTTGTTTTAACTTGTACTGCGTATTTTTCAGTGATGATGGAGTTTGTTGTTTGTTGCTATAGTTTCCTGGTTTTGTTTTTTTTTCTCTATCCGCACCATGTGGAAGCAGACTTCTGTAATCTATGTATCCGTCTTTCCTTTCACTGTTCTTTCCCTTTAAACCCTTTTCCCACCTTTCCGTCTTTCTTTCCCTCCTCTGTGTCCGTTGAATTTGAAAGAAATCCAAAGCAATTTCTAAAAAAAAGAAAGAAAAGTATTCTGTCAATCCTTTATCCACTACAACGAAGCACCAATCACCCACCCACACACACCTTTGATATGTTGTCGTTTCCTGTAGGTCCTTTTGCATTATGTGAACAAATCATGTACCTACAAGCAGAAGGATCTGTAAAATTGAAAGCTGAGATATATTAGAATTTACATAAATAATAATAACATAATTCCATCAATAAAACATCAATCTCTAAGATTTTGCAGCCAGTACCTACCATAAACAGTTTATTTCCTAATGATTAAGTTATTAGCCGGACTAATTGAACCAGGAAATGAGTTTCTCCAAGGACGAGCGGAGCGGTGAGCCAGCAGCACCGCTGAGTACATGGACTCTGTGCTGCCGCGCTCACCACCGCGCCTACGATAAGCGGCCTTTTCCACTGGTACAATCGTCCCAAAAAACGGCCGAGAATAAAAGCCAAGGGTTTAGGAAAGAAACGGGTTTGAGTACGGGGTATGAGGGTGAGAAAGAAACAGGAAGAACGGATGTTCTGCATAGGGCCGGAGGTCAATGAGAGTTAATTTTCCTGCCGTCCTATCCGCTGGCTTCATTAGCAGTATTGACAGTTAGGTGATGAATTCATTGTTTTCTCTGGTTTGTCTGCAGCCATCATTTATATGCACTCCTCTGTTATCTCTCAGGGCCCTGCTCCCTGTTTTTCTCATCGCTTTTTCATCGCCTACATTTTTCTCTGTCCTCTATCTCTCCTGCTCTCTTCTGTTCTTGTTCACCATCTTTCCTTCTTCAACTCTTTAAGCACACAGTTTTTTTTTTTCTTTCTGTATTTCCATACAGTAAAGAACATAAGTTACTATTAGTGACAGTTTGCCAATGCATAGGGCATTGTGAACGCATATAGAGATGACGCACACATACATGATTCCACTCACATTTGGGCTCTTGTCTCTTTCAGATTATTCCCTCTTCAACCTCTTCTTCTTCTTGGACCCAAAATGCTTTGCTAAAGCTGGTAAAATGGAACCAAATCAACTGTTCAATGGATTTGGTCCCCTTCAACCAGCTGTAGCTGTGCATTGATCACTCCGAGGAGCCGACTGACAGCCACACAGTGGGACAAAAGGGACGCCTCGTTTTCCTCTCCACACATAAACTCATTCTCAGCACCGGCGACTGTGTGCATTTATCTCTGTTAAACAGATTACCAGAAGCAATTTACTTAATCTGACTTAAACAAGCCAAGTAAGTAATTATAGATATCTTAGTGCATGCATTGTTATGCTGTGTAAAGCTGTAACTGTATTGTCCTTTGGAGAATTGAATTGTTCTTTGGAGATTTTCCCCAAAAGTCCACTGAGAGGTGATGCTATAAGAAGTAAAATGGCTGAAACTGTGTGAGAAAGGTGCTCAGGTTTGTGTGCTTTGTGTGTATAAATATCAGTTTAATAAAGCCTTATTCTGAACTTCAAAACCAACTAAGTATGTGCTTACAAAGCGGTGCTGGAGCTCATAAGTAATAAAGTTGTTCTCATCAAGTGATCGTGATGTTTTTAATAAGAACACGACTGGGATCCAGCTGGTTCCTGGGCTTGAATTACATCCAAAGTTTAATTGACATTAACATCATGCTGAGCGGCAGATTTATGCAAGACCAACGCAATCATTATCAGTGGAAATTGTTCTGTTACACCTGCAGTTTTTCATCCCTTTGTGATAAAGGCCAGTTTTTGACATTCTTGGTTAAGATATGTATATTTACATTTACCAAATCCTTTTGCACATGGTAAAGGACTAAAATTTGAGTAGGTTTATGTAGTTTGGGGGTGGGGGGGTCATCTTTGATACAGTTAATATCTTCCAGGTTGGTCACCCTTACTTCACCGTTCAACAGTGTAGTTGTTTAGTGTTGGTATACCAGCAGTTTCTATTCAGTTGCATCTTTTCCAACTGTAGGCAGGACTATGATGTAGCACATGTCATTTTCTAAATAATCTGACAGTTTTAAGCATCATCCCTCTCCATTAAAGTGGTTTTAGTCAGAGTGTCTTTTCGGAATTCCGGCCCTTCAGACAATCAGAGCTTACCACTTAAAATCAATTGGAAAAACATTTAAAGTATTTTGAATAATAATGCCTTATCCACCATGTGACCATCTGTGCCTTTCCAGCTTAGTTTAGTTTGCATTAATTCATATACTTTTTATAACTGTGTCATAGTTTCCTCGTTTTGTTTTGTGTTTCTTATTGTTAAGTCATTTTAAACTTGCTTGTATAACCTTTGTTTTTAACATTGTCCCTGGACGACAGATGAAAGATTGTCCTTTGATGAAAAATAGACTTTTGGCTAATTTTGGTGCAATTACAGAAATGTTAATTAATGAGTGTTTTCCCTGCCGAATAAATAAAATGAAACTGGAAAAAAATATATAAGATAAGTAGAATAAACACTCAAACCTTTAACACCTAGCATATAGCGCTACCTATGTTCTTACTTTTCTTTATCTTTCAATTAAAAGAGGCATGCTGGCATAACATTCTAATTATATATCAGTTTTAAAGAATGCATGTAAAAAGTAATTCAGTTATGAATTTTCATTTTTTGTAAATGTAAAATGTTTGGGATTGTTCCTTTGTAGGTGTATGTAAAGTGTGTTGTAATTGTAAGTAGGCTGGGTACCATACTGTGGTGCGTGACATGATAAATAAATTAAAAAATCAAATCTGCTAAGGTATTTTACTCACTTCTTCCTACACAATTTTTAAGCAGACATTTCCCTCCAGCTGCACAGACAAACAGTAAAGTGCTCTTACATTAGCAATGTGAAACTGATAGAGCTAAGAGTAAACAACCTATTCTATTTTAAAACTTTAATTAGTTGTCTGAAGCCAAAAGGACTCTTTTAGAGCTTCTAGAATAATAATAAAAAGAGTCTAGCAACAATGGTTGCCGGTGGGAGCAAAAAAGCTTCGGTACTCCTAAAAATCCTCTTTAAATACATGTAACTGAAGCATTTCTAATAGATTGTATTTATTTTAAGCAGGTCAAAGTTTCCAGCAACTTTTATTCAGTAATCTTTTTGTTTCCCTGGGGTATAAATATAACATGACATAGCAACCCATTTAGCCACTAGTCATGAGGACGGATGACAATCCATTTTTATCTTGCTACCAGACACACTGAAAAGGAAGGTGAGAGAAAAACAATCTCTGAAACTCACTGTTGGAGAGCAGCAGCAAAGCATGGTGTCTCGGGATGAAAATGTCACAATGACGACTCTCACATAGTGTTTCACTTCCAAACTCCCAGGAGATTTTGTTAATGCAAGGCAAAATAAACTTTCTGAAATATCTATACACTGTAAATGTAATTGTCTAATATTGACTGCAGTGTATGCCACTGAATTGTGACATACACTGCATGTATGTCACAATTGGGATGGCGATACCATCTTTTCATATGATTAAATTGGATCATATGAAGACCAAGTCTTTCTGTTTTGGACAGTTGGGATTTTACAAACAGTGAACTCTAAGCTCTGAATCAGCTTAGTTTACGCACACACACACACACACACACACACACACACACACACCTTTTCAGCTCTGTCCACAAATTTTCTCTGGGACTAATCAGCACTTTCTTATTGGTCACTCCAAATCATTGGCTTTATAGTCCTCAAACTATTTTTTAACTAATTAGGCAGTTTGCCTTTGGTGACTGTGCATTTGGAAACTACATTTGTTCCCAAGCTGTAACTTCATGGTGGATGTCTTCAGATCCACTCACCACATGAAGTCAATTTCTAGTTAGTTTTGGAGTTTCCTTCCTCAGCTCGGTATCCAAAATTCAGACTTAAATATGTCCACTTCTTGGACACTGACTTTTTCTCCTTTTTCAGTGTTATGAAGACTGAACAATCCCATTGTGTTCATGAAGTGCATGTGATTGCTTGAACAATTGAATCGCTCCCTAAGACAGTGTTTCCCCAACCCTGGTCCTCAAGGCTCACTGCCATCCATGTTTAAGGTGATTCGTGGCTTCAGCCCTGGTGATTTCAACCAACTGGTATTTGCTGAACTGCAATCAGCTGAATCAGGTGTGTTTAAGCAGCGAAACAGCTAAATCATGCAGGCAGTGTGTCTTGAGGACCAGGGCTGGGAGACATTGCCATAAGGCATCAAGAAATTTTACCCAAATCTGAACCAGACCTGTAGAGGTCCACAATTCTCATTTTGATTTCTTAACTGATTCTATTCACACAAGGTCTTAGGTTGTTTTCACACCTGATAGTCCGGTAGACTCGATTCAGTTGGGGACCAAAATTGCAACATTTGTTCCATTTTCAGCTGCTGTGGTTCATTTTTACACCGCACTGTCACCTGAACCAAATCCTTTCAGCAACCTGCGGCGCTGCACCAAGAACTATTAAAGGAAGTGACACAAAAAATCCCCTAAGTGGACACTGAGCACAACTTTCACCTTACTGAAATGTAAACAACAGTGGAGTGGTGTCAGATTTTAGTGGTTGCAGGAAGCGGCCACAGTTCACTTCCTGCTTCTGGAGTGATCTCCGGTCCATTTGGTGTTCACATAGGCATTAAAAAAATCACTTCAACCGAACCAAGACCTCGAGTTTTAGGGAGACCAGAGTTCACTTTTTTGGTCTGCTTCAGAGTTTGATTAGCCATTCACACTTCCCCTAATGAACCAGAACGTTAAATTAGCCAGAGTTCACTTAAAGCTGACTAAACAGGCGTGGTGTGAGTCCACCCTTAGTGTGTTTGATGTTGTTGCCCTGAAATACATTTGCAAGTTTGCATCCAACTAACTCAAATGGCTCTAAAGCCTGGCATTGTAACATTTGTGTATGCAAACTATTGATATTAAATAAAGTGTCAATCAAACAAATGGCTCTCTCATTATTCTGAAACTTACCGCATAAAAAAAATGTCAATCTTAAATGTAATGTAAAAATGTAAATGTCCAGTCGAATTAGGCAGTCAATTAAAAATGTTTTTTTTTTCAGCATCTGGTTTGCACTCTGTCATCTCTACCCAAAGGAGAGGTCGACCACTCGGTTATAGTAAATGATGGCATTAAAAAAGGTGACACTGCAGAACTTTAGGTGAAAACTGAGTTGAAACAGAACTAAATGAAGAAGTTGACGTGATCTGTCTTTCCATGCCAACAAAGGAGCTAAACATCTTATCCGCCTCCTTACCAGCTCCTTGTATCTCCGGCTGTGCGGAGCTTGGGGAGGTGTGACAGATGTTTTAATGCGGCTGTGATTTCTTATCACCACACAGCTGAAAGCTCCATTTGCCTTGGTCCGCTGTGATAGATGGGCGGCCGAGGCCGAGGGGAGAGCGGACGCTACGCTAACGAATGTTTCAGCACAAGCCCTTCAGAGCCTCTGAAGGCGCGAGGAAGCACACGACACGATGTAGACGACACACACTGCTGCCAATGGTGGATGTGGTCATTTTCGGTTTCCCGTGTCCCGGGTGTGATGAGCGAACGAGTAATTATGGAAAGGGAGGGACGTGAACGCAATTACACCCGGGGATGAAACACAGCTTGTCAAGACCCGGGGGCGCCGCCGTAGAAATGGAGAAATCAAGCAGAACACACGAGTTACAAGCAAACTCGCAAATAAACAAACAAAATGACAGCGATTTTGATTAAACCCCAGTGTGTTTACAACGCGTTAAATCGGCGGGATTACTGAAAGTCAGCAGCATTACGTCTCCTCGATGTACACGAGAGAAAGAGAGAGAGAAAAGAAAAGGGAAATGCCCAAAAGAACAGAAGTGATTCATCACAGCAAACCAGGTATGTATCACAGAAACACTTTTTTCTGTAAGCCACAGGGACTGAAGGCGCACCTGGAGTGAAGTCATCGCCGCACATTTTAATCTACTACACCTGGTCGTGGTTTTCTAGCCAGTTATTACACTGTAGTTGTAGAGAGAAGCTTCCCACCGAGCAGGAACTATACAGGAAAGAGTCTGTTAGCTGAAAACTCAGAACATTGGAGGTAACGCTCTGTTCTTTATAGGCTTCACAAACATTTTAGTACAATTCATGTTTTAGAGTGGAGAACTGTCTGTCAGGAATCCGGGGTTGTTTTTGATTTTGGTTTTGGATTTCTGGTGTTCCTCAACTAGAATCTTCCTTCATGATTCTAGTTATGTTTATTTAGTGTTTCTAGTTATTTTCTGTTGTTCCAGTTTATCATGTCTCTCTAATCTAAGTCGGGGGTCAGCAACCTGCAGCTCTTTATCTCTGCCCTGGTGGCTCCCTGGAGCTTTTCAAAAATGTTTGAAAAATGAATAATATGAGGGTGGGAAATATATATATTTTTTGTTCTAACATGGTGTCTGAAGGAGGTCAAACATGACACAATCATTCTTAACGTTTTCCAATGGTATAACAATGTGTATTAAATATTAGACTCTAAGTTATTCTTTTAGTGTTACTACTACTTCCTGTTCCTCTGTTCCGCTCTTTTCTCTCTCCCTCTCCTCAGTCTGTTTCCTCTCTTTCCACTCACACTTGCAATAAATTAGCTCATCAGCAGAGGCCCTGTGTTAAATTTATAATCTCCCCAGTGTTTGAGCCTCTCGTCCACACTCACCACTCGCCGGATCCTTTCGTCCATCCTACTCCCGTCACTTCCTTGTGCTGCCCTGTATTTTCCTGGATCTCTTTATGGATTTATTGTAGATTTTTGTTCTCTGATTTTTTTTTACTAAAAGGCCTTAATTTGGGTCTTTCTACAAATCCAAATGCCGACCATTCATTATGACAATACCCACAAAACAATGAAACCCTAAATTAAGAACTCATCGTCCACTGTGACAAGAGAAGCAAACAAACAAAAAAAAAAGACATTCTTCTTGCTCTGACTTTAATTGCTCAATATTTGGAATCACGGAACGTGCGACTTTGTTCACTTTCTCCTCTGCCATTGCCAAACTACAACCATAGGCAGACTATAATCCAGAAACAGTGCAGAAAATCAACATGTATTGGTTATAACTCCTCCTTCTGTTCGCTGATTGGCCGGGATGAAGTACATCCTGAGGAATCGAGCTCAATGGAAAGAATCCCACTGAAGGAAGAGGAGCAGCGGGGGGAATCATATAGGCAGGTAATGTCCTGGCCTGTATGGTGTGTTCCCTGATCAGAATAAGACAGTCTGAGGTTTAGACCGATTCTAGTCATTATTGTCCAATGCCATTTGTTTTAAAATTAGACTATTCTAGAACAGTTTCTTTGTTGGAATTTTCACTCTTATAAACTTTTTTTTTTTTTTTTTCAGGATTTCCTGCCCTGCAGTGCCCTTCGTTCTGCATTATTCATCAGGTTCCAGGTCATCATGCCAAGAGACCTGGGGAGCTTCTCTGAATATTTATGTTAAGATGTACTCAGGCCTCTTTTTAAAATTTTACTCCATGATAACGTGACAAAATCTGACTCAGGAATACAAATGTTAGAAATATCTTCAAGTGACCCCCCAAAAAAAAAGCGATGATACAGGTACATGTGATACCAGCCCATCATGGATTATGATAACAGTGCCCTTTACTGTATTGATTTATTTATGTTTATCATTCTGCTTACAATGAACACCAAGGAGCAAAGTGCCAAGTCCCATAAAACAATGGGAGACATTTTAATATAGAAATTGAAATGGAGGTGAAGGGGAAGAAGAAAGGTGGAGGTACTTAGATACAAAATGGAGCTGTGTGCAGCAGCTGTGTGAGTTTGTGGAAGTGCAATGCTATGGTGCCAGGCCTCATCATTCACACTGTATCGATGTTTGACCACATTCATCAGCACTGGCTGACATTATTCCCTGAAGAGGGAGAAAGCTCACTTTTCTTAACTTTTATCCTGATCTGCTCCTTTCTGTTTGCTCACTTTGCCTCATGCTACGTTGAGAGTTTTATTTCTGTCTTCATGTTAGTTTTATTTCTAACATTTACAGTAAATGTGGAGGCAGTTCTGGCATTTCCTCCTCTTGTCATGCATCGTGTTCTTTTTTCTGATATTGGTTTGTTAACTTTGCCATCGTGTCCAAAACACAACTTGGGCCGGTTGGTGAAAGAGATCAATCGGATTTGAGCAAAATTAGCTCAGAAAATGACGAGCCAGCAAAGACATGAATCACACACCTTTACCGACACAAAAAACAGATTTTATTTATTCATTCAGGTTATTTTCTATCAAATATAAAAGTTTGTTCTGTGATCTGAATCACTTAAATGTGACAAGAAAAGCAAAAACAGAATGAGTCTGAAGGAAATACTTTAGAACAGTCCTGAGTGTCTATAGGTGTCTGGTATTAAGATACACCAGTTTTCAAAGGCCAGTTTAGTATTTTCTGTTGCAGTATGTTAACAGTTCTTTTCTGCAAATTCCCAACTTGAAGGAGCTGGTTGACTTGAAGGAGACCTGGGAGCACTGAGCCGTCTTTCCAACTTCCACTGGAACACCTACCGATTGGAAAAGGATGGTGAGTAAAAACAGCCCTAGATTTTCTGAGTGGAGGTGAAAATCCACAGGAAACAAAAGCAGCTATCTCACTGGCAGGGTTTCGGCTAGTTAGGAGGATTTTCTTGCAGTGTAAGCCTGATAACTACAGCAATAACCACTGCAGTCAACACCAGCATATTCCATAATGGTGAGCGTTAGAGAAATGACAGCCAGCCTATGATATTAAAGCAACAAAAGCATTAAATCAACTGATCCAACTCCTCTTCATTCAGACTTTTGTCTTCATCGCGAGTCCTTTTCCTTAGCCTGTCCTGCCTTCTTCTTCCCTGCCTCTCTTTCTTCTGCACAAGGCTTTTCAGCAAAAACATATTGATTTCCGACTCTCCCTTGTCCTTTCTTGGCCTTCTCTCCACACGTGCTCACCTCCCTGATCAGCTCTTCAGCAAAGATGAAAAAGCAAGCAGCAACACTTCATCTGGAGAGTTATAAATAAAGAGCCGCCAGATATTCAATCAGCTGATAAACTGACATCCAGTGGGAGGCAAAGTAAGAGTCAGCGTTAGAGCAGCTGGTAGATGTCATAAAAATGCTACATACACAGATACACATGCATGTCCATGGGAGTAAATATGTTGACCAATGACAGTCCTGATATCGTCTCCTGACCCTCTTCAGTTAGATCTTCAGAGAGAATCAACAGGACTTGGATTTGTATTATAAAGGTCAAAAAATGGGGCAGCTAACTGCAGACCCAACACATCCTGGACACAAACTGCTTAGACTTTTACCTTCACATTAGCACAGAGCAATATTTACAAACAGAGATAGTTTCTAGTCCTCTCCACCTTACAGCACGAATATGCATATTTTTAGTAAATGAATATTGGTGTACGTATTAACATGCACTTTTAAATCTCAAAACTTTACATATTTATCTTTGATGTTTGTATTCTCTAAGCACTTTAAAAATATATACATTTATTGTTTTCTACTGAAGATGATTCTGGCTTAGTGTGATACCTTAAATAAATGGCTAGTGAAACTAAATCAAGACCAGGATGGGGAAACTAAAGATTTCTTTTTTTTTTTTTTTTTTTTTTTAGTTAATCTGAACCAAAAGTGCTGCAAATGAAAGAACTTAAAACAAAAGTCCAAGACCACAAAAGGGGCTGAACCTCATAATGTGCTGGAGTTGACAATAAAAGAGCAAATAAAGCAATCAAGAAACAACTGAGCAGAACAATGAGCATGATGCACGTCTGACGTCAAACTGGTCTGATCAAAGGGTTAATCCACTGATCTGTGGAAGAAAAACGTTCAGAGCTCCTAACATGAAGAATAAAACATATGTAATGTTTCAAAAAGAAACATGACATCTGTCAATAAAACCATTTTAAATCTGTGTGTTAAGCATTCACTACAACATGGGTGGAATAAATCTCTACTGCTGCTGTCTTGAGTTTTTTTTTTTTTTTTTCCAATCTCATCTGACTGGGTTATTATCTCCGATAGTTTTGTCTTATCTGAATGGAGACATGCTAACCTCCTTTATCTTCCTTTTTCAGTCAGTCGCCTGGGACTTGTGTATGTCTGAGCATGTAGGACAATGTGTGAATGCAATGTTTGAAAATAAGCTAACTGGATGAGATGATATGAAGGAATCCACCAAACTAACCAGGGTCTGCTCTGTTTTCTGGATGCTCAGTTTAGAATTGAAAAAACAACAAAAAAAAATCAACACATTAGGTTGTATTTACAAATTGTAAAGGTGACATTAGACCAACCTGGATCTCTATTATTCTGACTGCATCTACAAAGTGTACTGACCACACAGTCCACCCTGTATAAACTAACACATTGCAACATCTCGGGTTTTTTGCTCACTAATCAGATTTGCTTCCACTTACTGCCAGGTGCTAAACAAAATAAGCAATAAAATAAAAGCTGCTTCACTTTTATGGTACGACATAAATCTGGAATCAAGGCTTTTCAGTCTCTGCCAGGGGAGGAGAAAATAATGTTTGATTAGACGTGTAATTTCCTGTGGTGTCTCCAACGAACTTATGCTAACACCAATGGCACACTTAATTATTCTTGTTAATGTGTTTTTACTTACTATTTCCATTCATTAACCTCAATTAGCCTCCGGAACGTAGAATAGAACCACTGCTGGCACTTCCTCCTTGTGACGTGGAAGTGTTCCCCACGTTTGTGTGTGAGCGCGAGTGTGTCAGCGCCTCTAATTGGAATGATAATTTGAGTTGGGAATAATTAATCACTCATTACTGTGTACAATCAGAATAAATGTGTTGTTAACATAGATGTGACACTGGGAATGCCTAAGTACACAAAGACAGCATGTGATTGCTCATACACACGTGAAGACAAAGGATGCTTACACACATGGCAAAGGAGAGGCTCTGTCACTGTCTCAGGCGGTAGGGAGGACCATTTAGATTAATCTGTGTCTGTGTGTTTGTGTGTTTAATTCCCCCTAAAGTCAGTAAAATAAACCACATTCAGTTAATTGTGCATTTAGCAAACAGAGCTAATCTTGGTAATTCTGACTGACCGAAAACATTTTTACATAATCTAATGTCAAACTGTAAGAAAATGTTTCAAAGAAGTAAAACTCCTGATATATGTCAACAACAAACATATTTATTGTTTTTAATCTGGGTTTTGGGTTCTTCAACCATCATATTGGTGCAAAGTGCTGTTACACCTGTTCAACTTTCAAGTGTGTCAGGAACAATTTTTAGAAATGGATATGGACGCTGACATTAGCTTTAGGGACGAACAGACTGGCTCTAATTGGTGAGCTGAGCTGAATTGTTTGAATCCTGGAGCAGAATTTAAACTTACATCACATAAAGCTAAGTATTACTGTTCTTTCATATTCATGTAAAATAAGTTCTAAATTAAGCATAACAAGATAATTAGATTAAAATACGTTAATTTATTGGATAGATAGGTAGGGATGATCCGGGTGTGAGGAAAGAAAGTCTCTATTTATGAAAGAAAGTCAGTAATGATAAAGACAGTGTTCAGTTCTGTTGGGGCAAAGTGCATCAGAAACCCTTCAGGTGAGTGTAAATCCCATCGCCATCTGTCTCAGTGCCTGCTTTCAGTAAAAGGAAAGTATCAGACTGGCTACTAAAATAAAGAACTTCCTGAAGCATTACAAGCGTACCAGGAACAGTTCATAAAATTCTCTGTTGATGGCAGTTTCAGGAAGAGAACCTGTGCAGCTGGAGGGAGACGTTATAGATCGGGATGCAAATATCAACAAAATCCTAAAATGCCCTTAATGAGAGAGCAGAGCTTTTATATCCTTGATAATATCACAGTTTAGGAAGCAATATAGGGAAAACATAATCAAAGATCAATGGTTCCGGTTCTTACTCTGGACCGTGGCTCTGACTGTACTATTCAGGGGTTGGACTTCAGGTATTATTCAAGCTTTTGAGATGCTAAACAGCTGCTTAGAGTTGCAAAACAGTATCTTGTTGCTCTGGTTACACATTTTAGCAACTGTCCAAAAGCAACAAAGTAAGAGCAAAGATCCTTTGAAAAGCTCAGCAACTGAAACCAGAAGGAATAATAGTTCAAACATGCAACCCAAAAAACAAATAAAAGTCTAAAAAAAAAAAAGAAGAAAAATCTGAACTAACACAGCAGAGCAGGCTGCCACCATGAGTATCCTACATAGCAAGATGTCAAAAAGTGTCCAAAAGTGGCATCATTATGTGCTTAACTAAGCACTCTAATGATATTTAAATATGCTTGTCAGGCTTTGAAGCACACATCGACTCCCTTTGGACTGCCACTGGCTATGTTGAAATAGTGCAAAAGTGAAAGCCACCGGATGAATTTCATGGGTCGTAGGACTGAATGGGAAAACCCCGGCATTTCCTCCGATCGATTCACAGCTTTTGCGTTTTAAAGAGCGTAAGAATACATCCATAAATCCACAGCCTCTGTTTAACCCATGTTCTACTGGACACTGAAAGAATTCAAATAAATAAATAAATAAAAAAACTGGAAACAATCATGTGAAGCTCATTTCAGTCTAATGTGAGTCATGGTTTATCGGGTTTGTTTATGACTCTGACACAGATGTAGAACTAAGATTGTGCTTCTAAACAAGAATAGTGCATTCTTACATGAGCATTCTGGGGCCTAACAGACATCTGAGTGACATCTGAAATGTTTCTAGAGGATGTGTTCTGGGGAGGTCCAGTTGCTTTGTGCCCTTGGGTGGCATTGCTGAGCTGATTATTTTTTGGGTCCATAAACCGACGTTGCATAATATCTGAGTTCTATGTAGTGTTGCCACATTACCAGGTTCTCATGGGGTAAATACATAAAACATTTTTTTTCTCCCTCTTACTTCTCCTCCAGGTTTTCTGTCTGTTGTTGCTCCCTCATGACACAACCTTTTTAAAATTCTGCTTGTCTGTTTAATCTCTGTCCACATCATATTTTTTCTGCCTGTTTCCTTGGAGGCCAGATTCAGTTTTTTCATTCAGTAAAGATTTTATGCAGTGGGGGAGCTCAGTTGAACTCTGACCAAAGAAGCAAACTCTGCTCTGCCTAAAGCCTGAGTTCTGACTTGGTCTTTGATTGTTATGTCACAAGAAAATAAAATAAAATAAATAAAAAGCTAACATGGCGGTCTTCCTGCAAACAGGTAACAGCTGGATTACTTGGGCAAAATAACGTCACATAGCAATTGTTTCCAAACTATAATCTAGGAAACGAGCCTCCAGATATTCAGCTCTTTGTTTCTTGCTTTGTTGGAAAGTTGATTTTTGTGTGTGTGTGTTTTTTTTCATTATGTTTGTGCATAATTGTTTTACCTTTATATGAGTTTGTAGAAAATGAGGTTGAGGACTGCCTAAAAAACAAGACCCCGTCTGAGGCAGAAATGACTTTGTGAAGACCTGGACTCGTACACATGTATTAGTCTTTGCAACTGGAAGCAGCAAAATTCCCTGCAGTTTGTCAGCCCAGTCCAAAACCGATTTCCTCTCATGATGAAACTAAGCACAAACGTTGCATAAATGAACTGCAAGGGAACGGAGGGAAGTTGACAGACGCTGATGACTTTGAGTACTGCTCAATCATGAATGGAGCAACTTTCTGTGTAAGCAATGCCCAGCATAGTGCATAACAATACACACAAAACACAACATATGCTCAGATTAAATTATGCTTGTTTACATGAAAATGTTCAAATTGAGCTCTTACAGTAGTTATTACAAATATTTACAACTGTTAGTCAGATTTTGTGCTGACAGTCATTCGTTTTGGATTTTATTGCACTCAAATTTCAGTTGCCAGGAGTTTTTTAAGCACTTTAATGTCTTAACATAACAGTGCATTTATCTTGGCAGTGTTTTCATACAGCAAGATGCTCACAGTTACTGACTTATGTTTTCTTGCTTTCTTGTACTACAGTCACTCATTTACAAGTTCATCAAAGATAAATTCCTGTACAATCTGACATGTTTCAGCATTATTTCCATTTTCAAGTGGATTCACAACATGTTGTCTTGACTGTTAAGGAGGCAGTTGTATGGATGGATGGATGGATGGATGGATGGATGGATATTTAACATTTCCTACTAAATGTGAGAAAAATGCCTGCTATTAAAAAAAGTCTGCTATTTTTTTTTTGTCTTTTTATTTACATTTGGCATCCCGTACCTGTTAACAAGCACTTGCTGTTGATTTATTTAAAAACACAGAATCCCATGTTAGACCATCAAACACAATCACAAACACTAGCTCACAACATAAAAAATTGACATATTAAGAAAAAATATATATATTTCTGTCACTATACGTAAATGTAAAGAGTCAAGTCATCATGGTTCCTTTACACTTTTTAGCGTCAGCTACATGCTATATGAGAAGGAAAGACTTTCACGTTGCTTCCAGGTACATCGCATGTGAAAACAAACACTTGCCAGCATAGGCGCCATCCCTTATAAGGGCATACAAGGGCATGAGACTGATATGCAATCTCTGCAGCACAAGTGGCTCATTTCAGCAGATGAAGTCGTGCGCAAAAAAAAGACCACATATGGATTTAAATCAAATGAGTATTTGCCTGTTCTGCTGCACATTTCTTTGACAAACTGGCAGAAAGCTGTACAAGCAAAGGGTTGAAGTCCCAAGTTTTATCAGAACATGGCAACCAATTTAAGGATGATTGCGTGCAATGTTGGTTTGGTTAATTGGGTCAAAAATACTATTTCATTCTGATCTTCCTGGGTTGCAATAAAAAAAATGTTGGATTTCAGTATCTGCTGATGAGAAGCTGACATGGGTCTCTACTGTTTCCTGCTCCGTCCTGTTGCCCTGCTGCACGCCTGTAAGAGGTGGAAGCTTGGAGCCACGTGAAGGTCACAGAGGGGATATATGGGTAGATGTCAGGGATATTGCAGCAGACGGTCAGTGAGTTCAGCCCTGTATATATGTGAATGCATGTGAGAAACTGAAAGCAAAGTAATGGGGGGAAGGGGTAGAGTATCTGTCTATAAAGCAACATTGTGCGATAACACTTCATAGCCATTTCTTTCTCTCTCTCCTTGGCTTTCTACCTGTTTTTTCTCTTTAGCGCTCACTCTCCAGGATAGATAGAGGGCATTCATTATCTGCAGGCCCGCTGGGACCTCCCTCCTCTTTAGGATGCATCCAGCAGTTTAAACCAGGCCAATCAGAGCAGTGGGGGAGGACAGGGTTAGAGGAGAGGATTCGTGTGGAGTTTGGTATGTGTGTTTGGTTTGGATTGCCCATTGAGAAGATCTACTGTAACTAAGGCCATCTACTGCAAAGATGAAAGATCGGTATACTGCATTCAGGTTTGTGTTTCTGTTTAACATGCATGTGTTGGTAGCTGCGTTTTCATTACAAATGTGCGCAAAACTTTGTCGACGTTCCCATAATGTCAAAATTGTGCAATTGCTGTGTTTCCATTAAATAATCATTAAAATGCATTCTGTACCATGGTCAGACACATGTAGCCGTTTTTCTTTAACAAAGTTTGTATCACTGCCATCAAAGTACAGGCGACCCAGAACTTGCAAACCCAACCAAAGCCCTGGAGCTGCTGCTGTTCTAGACCTGAACGTTTTCGTCTCCAGCGTCTGCGTCGCATCGACCTCCCTGCCTGCTCGGCTTATTTGAATACAATCTTTACCGTCTTGCACTGTAACCCTCCTCTACAGAACAAAATGACAACTTAATGGACAGAACTGCAACAACTGCCAAATTTTCTACTTTAGATGATCAATCAATGAAAAAGTGGACTATGACAGTAACAGCCTAATATATAATAATGATGAATGAGCTCTACGAGGAAAAGAGATATAACCGGCTTGTCTTGTTGCTCTGCATGGAGGAACAGGCAGGGTGGGGAGAAAATGCATTGGTGCACATAAACTTTGCAGACTGATAGGAAATTAGGGAGGATTGTGTACAGAGCCTACCAAAGTATTCGCATTCCTTCGAGTATGTCAGTTTCTTGCACATTATAACCACAAAATTGTATTTTATTAAAATTGTATGGTATATCAGAACAAAGATGTACATGATTGTAAAGTACAGTAAACACTATTTATGGTTTTAAACATGTGTGTCAACTATGTAATAAGTGCATTTTCAGCTCAAACATCAAATTCTTTCAGTGCTTATTTTTAATGGCTTTAGATTTTTTTTGAGTAAATGTTCTCTTTTGTTTACTTTTTTGAGCTCATTCAAAAAAAATCAACAGTAGAAGGGTTGCAGCAATAAGCTCCTCTATTTTTTTCCTTAAGTTCCTCAGTGTTAATGTTCTTATGTTAACAATGTCCCACAGTGTGTTTCACATTGCTTTAGGGTGTTTTCACCCTAAAACACACTTTCATATTGTCCTTTTCTCCAAGTGACCTACAGTTTGTAAACAAACTTTGAAGGTCCTGCCTGCTGCATTTTGAACGTCAAGAGGAGCTCACTGAGCGCAGATTTCACAATGTGATGTTGCTAATTTTGCAAAAGCATGCTGCGGTGTGAAGGAGATGATGCACCGCATTTTCTGACCCCCAACATGTTGCCAGCAGCATCACTAGGCAAAAAACAGAGACTCAGGTACAATTTCAACACAATGAATACATGCAGGAGTAGCGCCAGCAACACTGAAGCACTCATTTCCACCATTATGCTCAGTGATGAGCAATGGAATGGATTCATGTGTTAGAATGGCCTAGTCAAAGTCCAGAGCTAAATCCAGTGGAGAAATACCTGGCAGGAATCTGTCATCTCACTTTACAATCATATGCTGCTTTGTGTTGATCTATTTTATTACATAAAATTCTGATAGCATAATTTTAAGTTGTATGTGATGAAATGTGAAAAAAGGGTGCAAGGAGCTGCACATGGAGTCAGTATCTGCATTTCCACTGACCGTCTAATTACGCAACTTGACATTTTAGAAATAAATTAATTTAATGGAAACAAGCTGATTTCAAAAGAACACTTGTTATTGAATAAAAAGCCTTTGTGCTGGGATGAGGTGGGGCTTTTTGGTCGCATCAAATTTGGCTTATTTTGCAAATTTGCAATGAAAACACTGTTTTCACATCACATCAGTGACAAACCACGAAGAAGAAAATGAAAAAGTTGGATTATCATGGCGCAGTATGTTTTCAAATGATGTACAATGTGAGCAAACTCTTTTCACGTGGGATTTGAATTGCATTTCTATTTAATGGAAACATCGCCGTAGCAAAATTGCATATCTTTTTTACATTAGCGGAATATCGACAAACTTTTGTGCACATTTGTAATGGAAACACAGCTAGCGTCAGTGTAGACTTTTGAATGGCAGTGATTGTTCTGGGAAACAGAGAGGTGAGGAGGAGAAGTGAAATTTACCGCTTCATCATGCGGCTCGGTGTACACTTCACATGCAATCACTCAATCACACACGGTGTTCGCGTATAGCTTAGGAGAGGCTCTGGCTGGGCTTGACCCTCCTTCACAGTCGAACTGCTCTGTTGTGGACGGAACAAAATCCAGCACACGATCAGACACACACACAACATCCGCCGTACTGCTTCTTCAAACAAGGAAAAACCTCAGTTCGGATGCGCCTTTTTACACACCGGAGGTTTATCGGAATCTTTGTCCATCAACAGCTCTGACACCGACAAACACAAAGTCAAGAGCGGGGAGGAGAGATAGCGAGACGGGGAGATTAATAAAGAAGTGATATACTGTATCTGAACACTGAAAAGACAGACTGGAGGGACTGGAACGGATGTGAGGGACGATAGCGGGAAATAAACGACGACGTGCGGAGAGATGGAAAGTGGGGGAAATAAAGAAGTGGATGACGAAGGAGGAGAAAAAGAGGGAGAGAGAGTGAGAGGAGCAGAAAAAAAGCAGCCTGGCTGATGTTTGCTGACAAGGGCAGAAGCAAGGCCTCCTCAGAGAGCAGCCTGATGCAGAAACAAATGAGGCGACAGGAGGGAGCCGGCAGCTCTGTCACAGTCTGATGTGTGTGAGCGTGTGATTGTGTGGGTCTTTTCATAAGTGTGAAAACCCCCAGAGTGGTTGTCACAGCATCTGACACGCAAACCAAAGGAAAACGGCAATCCCTTCCCAAGGATGCCACAACAACGTTAATGCTCATAGGTGCATTTAGCAAGGGCAAAGAAAAGGATGGAAGGGAAAAAGAGAGAAAACGAGTCCAAGCAGGATTTTTCTGCTGCTGGTGAAGAGGACGTTAGCGAGGCACACGGGAGAGTCGCCGTGGCACACATGCCTCTGAGCCAGAGTTGTGATAACCCTCCCTAAACGTAATGCACACGTTCACACACTCTCTGAGACTGGCAGGGCGGTATAAACGACCAGCGTTAGTCTGCTGCGCAGGGCTTCAGAGGAGGCAGTTAGCAGAGTAATGGGCAAGCGGCCGCTCATGCGGCTTGTTACGAGACAGGCTGAGATACGGGGAGACAACCAAACGAAGACGCCTTCAGAGAGCCTGGGCAAGAGATGGAACTATGTCTTTGTCAAAGACGTGGTCTATGTAGTGTGACCTAAGCTAAAAGAATCAATCTTTACTGCAGGCTAATAATGATGCCTCAAATGCCAGTGTAAAAAGTAACACAGGATCTGAAAGGGATTGCTGAGTAAAGGCTGATATGTGTTTCTCAGTGTTAAAACTGAGAACAAATATTAAGCTACTAAAATAGGAATCTCCATGTTTTGGATGATAGTCCAAAACCATCATCTTCTTCTTGGCTCTTCTTTCTCTTTTTCCAAGTGTCAGGAGTGAAAGGGAAGTTGTCAGAGGAAAACGAGGTCCACATGCTGTACCACTGAATTCAGATGGAACTGCTGGATGTACCGACTGCTGGACTGTGAAGTCCTTGTGATGTAATTTCTGTCATCTGCACCTCAATCAAGAGGTGTCTGATGGGTAGCCTGGTCATTATCTTCCAGTTCCACTTTGGTCTTCCTTCTGGTGCTCTGTCTAGGATCTGTCCCACTGATCTCAATTTCTCAGGATTCATTTTATCCTGGACAGTCAGCAGACAGAAGCAGTTGAGAATGATCACATCGAGTTTGTGCACCGTTTTAGAACTGTATTCTGCATATTGTTGTAGCTTGGCAATGGCAGTGGAGGAAGCAAACAAAGCCATTCAGTTCATGTTGGTCACGCTTCCTAATACTGAGAAATTAAAATCTGAGCAAGAGGAATGTTTAAGACATTTTATTGTTGGCAAGCTGTAGTTTGGCTTGGCACTTCTCTCCCTGCAGTAAGCAATAGGGGACGGCTTATTGCGATCCTCTGTTGTGAAGCTTCAGAATTCGGTTGCTGAACTACAGATGTCACAAACCAAATCTTAACGATTTCATAGACTCAGATCCAGTTGTTTCCAGCAAGCAATGGCGTCTCTGCAGTTGGTACAGTCTGTATTAAGCAAAGCGTGGGACAAAGTCCTGGTTTTTACCAGGCTGCTCTGGAGATTAAAAATTGTTATTGTTAAATCTACTGAAGTGCACTTTCTACCACGGAGAATGCGATCCACGCAATCTGTTTTTCAAAACATAGAAACATGCTAACATAAGTTAAGAGCCATGAAAGCTTTCTCCATCATTTCTCCTAAGTCCACCTTTAGATAAATATAGGAAGTGTTCTGTCTCTTTAAGAGTGGGTCCTAAAAGCAGCTCCAACTTACAGACTAATCTATAGAAGGAAGAAGACAAAGCACCTTGAAATTAGCAGTGGGACAAAGGACTGGAATCAAAGGTACTTAAAGTATATGAGGATACACTTGTGTGTGTGTATGTGTGTGTGTGTTTAAGCACTTGTGTGTGGTACTATAGAGACCTATAGGCCTGTTATGGGGCTGTTCAGCAGGCAAATATGAATACTACTCCTGCTGGAGAAGATTAATATTGAAGTCATAAGTGGAAGCTGTCAGCTGCCTTTTTCCTCATTGTCAGCTGCTTCAGCTCTCGGTTCTTCCTTCTCGAGTGATTTCATACCGCCCGGCTTGCTCCTCTTCTTGCTCCCTTCCAAGTTCTAGTATATTATTTCTCTACCCCAGTAACCTTTTCTTTCTCCACAGTATAGCTAAATTACAATCATCATCTTCCTTTATTTCTGCCCTTCCTCATCGCAATAAACTCCTAATTAGTCTATAAAATCTTATGGATGTATTCGTCCCATTTCTGTTTGTTCGTGTAATTTGCTGCCCTGTATGCCTCTATGCAGTCGTGCCACCCTGGTTTCTTGTGCTTGAACTGAGCGAGTCATCCGTCTTCTCTGCTGCATAGCTCCAGTCAGGGCGGCCATCACTGTGACAATTAGGCCGGTAAATAAAGATAATGTGAGCCATGTGGGGTTCTTAACTGCTGCACTGCAATTAACAGAACTGATTGGTGGGCACAGCCTCAACAGGGATGAAGGGAAATTATTGTGACAGAAGAGAGAGTGCTGGTGTAGTGGGACCACCAACTCCATCTTTGAAAGTATGGAATCGCGCGTATCGTTAGAGATCTGTCATTTTGTTTACAGCTCTGATTTTTAGCCAAACTGCATAAAACAAGGAGAGGAATTGATCGTTCTGTAGGTTTGAACCATCCCATTTAAATGCAGGTTCACACACACCACACAACTTTCTTTACAGTCTTTACAAGTTCCTGGAATGACTTGGAGTGGACACCAACAGGTTCAGCAGATTTTTGAATGACACCTGAAAGCGCCTGGGGGGTGAGATCAGGTCTGTTCACCTCACACGCTTGCAGATTTGTGTATTTACAATGCTCACGCTGATATATGTTAGTGCTGAGTAGCCATGCTGAGTGACTCCTACAAATGGGAGAAATACCAGACTGAGCACTGAAGGGACATGAGAATTGAATGAAACTGTATAAGAAGGCACTGGCCACGCTACAGACCACACAATCCAGGAGCCTGGTACATTTAGCTTCCTGCTGATTGACTGTACTCCCAAGAGTGGATATAGGAAAGACGTCTGTGGTAGTGCCAGCCAGGACGGTTCCCACTGTGCACATTAATGCATACTAAGGTGTATTAGGTGTTTAAACTCTTAACAATGGGCAGTTAAAAGCTTACATGTCAGTTCTTAACTATGCTTCTTTCCTGGATAAAACAACCTATGGATCTTTTGCTGCCATTGTGTTTGTGTGATATTAATTCTTCTGCATCTGTTATGTTGTCCTTTTTCTTCTCTCAGGTGCTTGTTGTTGCTTAGAACAGATGTATGCTCATATTAAGCCTGGTTGTACTGGAGGGTCTTCCTTTAAAAAAAAAAAAAGTATTTCATCTCCACCATCAGCACAGACTTGCATGGGACAAATAATTGCTGTAAAAAGTAACAACCTGATGGACTTTCCTAGATGGTTAACTTATTCCTGCATGACATGATCAGCTTAATTTAATTGTACTGATATAACTAGGATTAACTTTGGCTGTATGTAATTAGATCTGAATAGAACTTCATGATTTATTATTCCTCCACATCTTTACATTTATATAATAGCAAAATAGAAATGAAATGTTTTGGAACCAGGGTGTGTGTGCGTGTGTGTGTGAAAATGGGCATGGTGAAGTATTCCCCAGTTAGCATAGCAGTGCTGTGTAGCTGATGTGCCTTTTGCCAGCTCTATAAGTAAGTCTGGGGCATCATGCCAATACTTCCCACTGTAGCTACCATTTCCCAGCACCCGTCCCACAGCAGCAGTTGGACAATCAGCCTGACATCCCAACACACGGACAGAGAGGACACACAGCTGACAAACTGAGAAAAAAAAAAAAAAAAAAAAAAATACTTACTTGCATTTTTGGTAAGAATAAAGGACACTCTAAATAAAACCGTCACATCCAGTTTCATAAACTTAATGAATGACTAATGTTTTTGAAAAACTGAGTAAAGGATGTCTGAATGAGTGATGGAGTGTGACGGTAGAACTTGCTGCGTTGTGCAAACTAAAAGACAAATGAACACGTCTAGTAAGTTAACACAGTCCTCGCCAGATCAATGGAAACAACCATTGTGTTTGTTCAACTGCTCTTCCACATATGCTGGTTTAAAGTCAATTTCTTCGTATAATGAACTGTTTGGGCAAACAAGCTATTCTTCAATAATTCTTTGACGAATTAAATGATGTAAAATCCTGAAAAACTAGAGTTAAACCGGAGTGGCCAGCACTGACATGGTCCAACCTTCGGCTGCAAAGCCTCTACAACCTTCTGTCTTCTCTGTTCAAGTCTGAGCAAAGCAAGCAGCAGCACTACGCTAACGTCAGGGTCCACAGTACATGATTCTAAAGTATTTTTTTCAAAGAAGTTACTCAAATGATCATTTGAAAGCACTTTGCACCAATCCGATGGTTGAATAACCTAAATTACAGATCAAACAGTTAATATCTTCACTGTTGAGCTTACATGACTATTTATTCAATAATTTAGCAGCAAAAATGGGCTTACATTGAAATTTTTTCACGTTTTGTCGATGTATGGTTTTGATTAAAATGTGATTAACTTTATTAAAATTTTTTACCTAGTCCCATCCCTAGTATTGGGAGAACATCTTCAAAGTGAGTGAGTGTTCATTCAACCTTTCAAAACAACCAAAAGCCTAATTTCTGCTAATAAATCTGATAATTGCTTAGTTACTAAACCTCTTTGAAGCTCATATCTTGAAATAAATTAAACAAAACCATAAGTAGTCACATCTAACATGTAGGAGCGAAAGAACCGCAGACAAAAACAAATGTTTGGTCTTCATGCAAGATTTTCTACATCACCCTGAAAACAACCATCCCCACCATAAAACACAGCGGTTGCTGTATTAGTCTGAGGGATGTTTTTCTTAAGCCAGGACCGAGAAACTCAGTGTGGCTGAAACAAAACTGGATGGTGCTAAATTCAGTGAAGTCCTGGAAGAAAATCTGCAAACATCCAGAGATTGTGGGAAAAGTTTACCTTCCAGCAGCTCAATAATCCCAAACATAGAACCAGAGCTTAAAATGGAATGGTTTAAATCAGAGCTTATCCATGTTTTAGAACCCCCCTCCACTCAAGGTCCAGACTGAAACCCAATTGAAATCCTGTGGCAAAACCTGAAAAATCAATGTTCACATGCACACACTTCATCTAATTTAACTGAGCTTGAACCATTTCTCAGAGGGCTGCAGTTTCAGTGGGAGAAATACCCCAAAGACGTGCGGCTGATATTGTCGGAGGATTTATTTACTTTTCTACAAATTTACTGTGGTATAACATCATTCTAAGACAAGCTATAGAGAACAATTGTTGATAATAACTTTACAAAACCTCATTTTTGAAAAATCCTAACTATTCAACTAAGGTTAGGGGCAACCACCAACGGCTTTGGAGAAACAAAAGGTAACGGGATTTGGCCTTAACACTTGTCTTCCCCTTATATCAGGGAATCACCTGGGAAAACCGCTAACATTTAGCATCCATATGAGTCTGTGGGTTTAAAGCTGGCTGTGGGAGATCGCGTTTCATCTTTTTAAAGGAAAATGAAGCAAAACATAATTAGAAATTTCCTCCTTTCAAAGCACAAAGAACAATAATCGCTTAATTTCATTAAAATGCATCCTCTTGCTGCTACTCATCTTCTTTGTTATAACATGGCAGGCAGCCAGCAGAAGGTTGAAAGCAGGCACACAGGCTGACACCGACTTTCCGCCTCTTACTCATCCCTTCCTCTTGGAGCTACAGCTGAGAGACACAGTTTCTCTCTGTCTGTCAGGTCTGTAGCAGCAGATGGACCGGGACACCGGCGAAGTGGAGACAAGAGAAATCGATAGAGAGTTAAATTGAAGAATCTGTGCCCATTACTTTCCCCGTTTCCCTGCGTTCTCCCTGCATGTCAGCGACACGGGTGCAGCAGCAGCAGTAACCCCACATACATGTGCAATCCTCAGGCGAGGGAGAACGGCAAACACTTTTTTTTTTCTTGTACTTTCCAATCTCGGAGCTAAATCTGTGAAATTCTTAAACATATAGCTGTATGATCTCTTCCGGAAAAATAACAAAGCCAACTCTTTTTGATTCAACCTTTCTGTGAAGCGTGAAAGGAACAAGAGGCCTCTTCTAACGTTGCAAGGGTCGATTTATTGTCGAAATCCTCCTCGACAATAACTCAATTTACCGCACTGTTATTGCCAAGGTAAAGTACATATTCACTGCAGCATTGTCTCTCCACTATGGCTCCTTGGCTTCATTACTCTGGCCTGTCCGTCGAGGCTGCTCCACCCCCAGTATGCGGGCTCATTACTCATTTCACACCAAGCAACAGAGCAGAACAATTCAGGATCTATTTCAATCTGAAATAATCACCATTGTGAAACCTAATAAATTACGCAGCTTTCAGTAGCTCAGCACCTACCTAATGATGACTGCACATTATGGTAAAGTCGTTGCAGAACAGGTATGCGCACGTCCTGCTCAAAGATGCTTGAAAAAGCACATACGTCAGGTGGATTTACAGGCGGAGGCGAGGTGCAGCAGAATGTCTTTTATCCCCACCAGCCGCATCGCTCATGGAATGGTAATGTTTTACTGCCACTGGAGGGCTGAAAGAATTGTAACAGCACTGTTACAGGCTGCTTGGAAGGCACTGATCACCAATTTCTTTATCAGCACATGTACATATTTCCTGGGCTATTGTTGGATGAAGATTCGCTGAGCTGGATTTTTTATTTGTTTTAATGTTTGGTCTGAACTGATTCTGTTATGGTTTCCAGCGTAACCAGATGTGTTTGCAAAAGTTACCTGGTCAAAACGAGTAATTTTTTGTGTCATTTTGCTTGTCATGAGAGAAAATGAAATGGGGGTTTATTTTTCAAAGTCATGATTTTACCGTCTTATAAAGGGTTACAATTTCAAAGTGAATATTTCATTAACCACCTAATATTTAGCTCTACATTAAGATTTAGTGAGGAAACTAAATATTTGGTTTGAAGATAAATCTTTAATTCCAACAGAATATTTAGATAACAAGCTAAGTATTTAGCTAAAAACTAATATTTAGTTAGTAATCCAGATATTTTAATTTCAAGCTAAATATTTAGCTAAATATGTAGGAAACATAATATTTATTTTTAGGCTAATTGTATAACTGCAAACAAACTATATTTTTAGAAACTAAAAGTTGTAAACTAAATATTTAGATAAATTTTGTTTAAAAACTCACCTGTTTAGAGTTACATTTGAAACATAATCAATTACAAATTTAATAATGGCACTTAACTTAATGTAATGTTTTGATTGTTGATTCTCTTTTGCATGACTTTGTGTTTTTTATGATGTACAGCACGTTGAAATGCCTTGCTGCTGAAATGTGATAAAATTTGATTGATTGATTGATTGATTGATTGATTGATTGATTGATTGATTGATTGATTGATAAATATTTAGTTCACAACTAAATATGAAGCTTTCTAACTAAATTGTGCTTCTTAACCTGTTCAGTTTAGAACAATTTGTGAAAAGGAATATATATATATATATATATGAGGTCTTTGTTCATTGGAGATATAGACGGGTCATTGTTTTTAACGAGGTGGAAGCTAAGGGTCTAAAGCTCATAAAAGCACTAAAATCATATACAAAATCGCCATATAGTGGCTTAGCATGGCAACTACAGCGTACTCAAGGTGTCCTGGCGTTGTCATCTAATTGTGGAACTTTTTCCCCAGTCAACATCTGAATATACCAGCAGGTTCCAGGAAGTGGTTGCATGTGAACAGTCTCAATATTTAGCTGGAAGCTAAATGATAAGGCCGGGTTCTGGCATCAGGATGAGTTAGTTAACAAGCCAGCATTTATGAGACTCATCACTTCTGCACATAGAAATGCTTCCCATGGAGCATGTGAAAGGTTTAGTGAGACCTTATCATCATCATTGACTAAACCAGTGACACATACAGTAGCTCTTAGCCAGTGATTTGCTTGATTTTCACTCCTTATTCTAATCTGATATGGTCATCTAATAAAATAAAACTTTATAGCTCGATAATGTGCTTTATGCCTAAATAAAAACCAGCTAAGTATCCTGTTAAAATGGATTTTGAAGCTCGCCTTCAGAAGAAGGACATGTCCCAAGCCTGCAGCTGGAGTTTGGTCCCATGATGTCATGAGAGCTAATATATTTTAATGAACTCAGACCTCAGGATTAGACTATAATTTTCTTATTTGGGTCAGAGGTTGAAAAGTCAAACAACCCCTGCTGTAAAATATTATGTGGTCAACCTGTAGATCCTTTGACCGTTATGACATGGAGAGTGTGGGGTGAATTTTACAGACTTGGGGTGGATAGTTGGGAGTAGCGAGAGGATAACACGACATACAGAGACTGGCGGAGATATGGACAGTGATGAGTGTGGTCTATTTAAAGGCCTTCTGGGGGCAACATTATCTGTAACTACCCAACTATCAGTATGGCTGTTATCTGCATTTTACTCCATGGGGAGACCTCAGGTCACAAACACAAAACTAGAGTCAGGATGCCAAATAAGAACGCTGCAGTGGGCCGCTGTTCTAACAGTGTTTAACTTTTTCTTTCTTCTTGACATTGCTATTGGTTAAACTCTTGTGTCGACTAACTGTGCATTGCATAGACTTAGAAAAATGGCTTACTTTTGTCTCCTGAATGAAGTCACTAAAGGGGCTAATACTGCTATTGACTTTTTAACTTTTCTTTAACGTAGAACGTTGACATGAATCAGTATTTCTGTATTTCCTGTTCATGTCTGTGTACGCTCTGTCTTCTCAAACCTCCCTGGCAGATGGACACTCACGTACAACCTTCTGTTGGAAATTTCTTCCTGCTAAAAGAGAGTTTTCCTCTTCCTTGTAGCTACATGGATGCTCATTGTGATCGACTGCTGAAAAGTCAATGACACAAATGCAACATGGGAGCAACGACGGGCTGATTCTGCAGGAGAACCCAAGTTGGTGTCAGTTTGAGGTCAACAACAGACGGCTGGACGTTCTTCTTCAGGATGCTTCGGTCGACAGCAGAATTCATGGGTACATTTATCATAGCATCACACTATCTCCACCATGTTTTACTGCTGGTATGATCTTTTTCGGAAATGGGGTGTTAGTTTTAGTCCAGATGTAATGGGACACACACCTTCTAAAGAGGTGGAAGGTGTGTCTCGTCAGTCCACAGAATGTTTTCCCAGGAGTCTTGGGGATCATCAAGATGTTCTGAAAAAACTGAGAGAAGAATTAAAATTATTTTTGCTCAGCAGGTCTTTCAGGCCATTTTTACTCAGTCTCTTTCTTATGGTGGAGACCTGACCTCTGACCTTAACTGAGCCAACTGAGGCCTGCAGGTTTTTTGGATGTTGTTGTGGGGTATTTTGTGACCTCGTCAATGAGTTTTCACCGAGTCCCACAGCTTTATAAACGGTTTGTAACTTTTTCCAGATTGATGCTGACTTTCTTTCTCATTTGTTTCTGAATCTCTTGGATCTCAGCGTGGCGTCTTTTGGTGAGGATCTTTTGGTGTCCTTAACTTTGTCGTCCAGATCCTATTTAAGTGATGTCTTGGTTGGGAACAGGTGTGGCAGTATTTCAGGGCTGGATGTCTACAGACTGTGAACTCAGGTGTGATTTAACAGGGTGGGCGATTGATTTTCTACACAGGGCCATGTAAGTTTGGATATTTTTTCTCCCTTAATAATAAACATATTTGTTTTAAAAAATGCATTTTGTGTTTGATTGATATTGAAATTGTATTGATGTTCTGAAACACATAAGTGTGACAAACATGCAAAAAAATTAATCTTTTCTCCTCCACAGGCAACAGCCTGTTGAGGAGAAAAAAAGGGCGACGGAGGTCAACTGCATCTTAGGAAATAACCCCATTCAACAGACAACAAACACATTGACTAAAAGGAGAAGGATGACTGGTTTAAACATTCATTATTCCCTTTGTAGTTTGTGTTCGGCCTGCAGTAATGACAGCAATTCAATTTCACACTAAAAACCCACAGAGAAAGTCTATGACAAAGCTACTTCAGATTAAAATTTCCCTGTTGACAGCTGAGCACTGTATTTCATCACAATGGCGGGCCCGGCCTACAGTAAATTGAAACCCTGACTTCATCAGACGTGACTGAAGAAATATTATGGGAAGCACGGGGAGCTGAGGCAGACGGTGCTGAAGTCCTCTGAGATGCTGCAGGCTGGAGGAGGGGCGCTTTCTGGAATACAGTTTGACTGCAAAATGAGCTGAGATGATGGAGAGAGGTGGTGACCATCAAGGAAAGCACAAAGTCGACTTATTTGCTTGTAGATTATAATTTTTGGAGGAGTATTTTGATGTCATACTAGTCATTTTAAAACCATATGATAAGACCACTCAAACCTGAAGAAACATTTAATTTTTTTTATTTTTATTTATTTATTTTTTGTTACATTTTCAACTCAAACCCAATTCTAATACCATTAATCTATGTGTCTCTATCTATTTTACCCAGTTGGACATCAGTATTACAGACAGCTATCTGCCTAGAAATGAATTGTACTACTGACAGACACCAGGGGTCTGGAATAACTTAAGAACTTTGGCTAGAGAACCAAGTAATGTTTTTAAATATACATTTTAAAAATAAATTTTTATTAGGTTTTAGCAGATCTCTGCATTTTTTGTGCTAATGCTAATTGCTAATTTTACCACAAAATTGATCAACACCATTGGGTAAAAGTGACTGCTAACTCCCACCGGGAGGTGGCAGCATTTCTTATTCTTACTATGCTGCCGCCTCAGTCTTACTTGGTATCAAGTTCTTATGTGTGATCGATGTGCACACATATAAGAAAAATCAAGCTATTTCATTCACTTTCATTCGTTAAAGAATGAAATAGTTTTGTGTCCAATATGTGTGCTAGTTATTTTTTCTCATTTAATTTTCTTCTGCATGTAGATTTTGGAAAAGTTTAATGAGGAAAATATATTGCAAAATTCCTTGCAAGGAAATCAAAAGAAATACTGCTAGGACAGATTAAAAGTACCAGCAATATTTTTTTTGATATATGTTTGTCTTCATTCTCTTCGTTCTCTAAAAATTACAACAAACCTCCTACAGTAGAAATTTACCAAAAACATTAAGTTGTTTTTATTCAGAAGGTCTCGCAACAAATGTGTGTTTAAACAGGTTTTATTTGGCAGCTCTGCAAAACTTTTGGATTTGTAACGTTTGCAGAGCTCTGACAAAGACTTAGCAAACTTTTTAAAGATCTCACAAGAACTGAGAGGCATATTAGTTTAGAGGTAGCAAGAACAAAAAGCAATTTAATTTCAGGCAGGTCATGGTGCAGAACTCCTGTAGGGTCCTCAATGGGTCATTTATCTACAGAATGAATAATTTTAAAGAGTTACCAGATCCATGTCAAAATTCTCAAGAGAGAAGTTCTTGTGCTGAGACCAAGCTGTGAGAACTCCTGAACCAAGGCTGAGAGAGAGAGAACTCACTTCTGAGCTCTTGTGGAATATGTACTGGCCTTTAGTTTGAGATGGGGCAGGTTTATATGGTTATGTGATTTTGTTCCACAAAAAAAGAGTCACAATCACCAAGGGTGTAATAGTACACGTAATTGACCGAAAATAATCTGTACAGCTCTGTCGGTTCAGTACGCAGGTGTACCAAACTATAATGTGCTGTTTTATACCTGAACACATGCAGAATGTTAATTTGTTGAACTAAGTATGCAATGCAATGTTCTGCAGTGCAACTTTAAAAAGTGACACTACAACAAAACACTGAGGACTCCGAGCCGTCACCAAACTCTGCTACTTGAGAACATTGAAGTTTCTCATGCAGCTACGGTGGAGACAGAAAGCTGGACCGAACCAGAACCTCTTCATGTATGTCAGAATACACATCGTCCAGTGAGTTATGTAATCCACTCTGCACTTATCTGAATTACACACCTGAGACACCTTTAAGTTGAATATAAACATCTCTGGTTTAGCTATCAGGCAAAGTCCAAATTAGTAGCGGGAAAAAAAGCTTATGGTCTATTACCAACAACAAAAGAGAAATCCTATGACCACTAAAATCTGACACCACTCCATTTCTGTTTATAAAGGAAGTTACATTTCAGAGGTTTTCGTGTCTCTCAATCAGTAGTTCTTGATGCAGCGCCACCACAGGTGAGGAGGGGAACAGGTTTTCCAAAGGTTTTGGTTCATTTGACAATGCAGTGTGAAAGCAAACCTCACCAGATAAAGATGGAACAAATGTTGCAATTTTGGTTTCCAATCAAACTATCAGGTGTGGAAACACCACAAATTGTACTTAAAGTGGACTGACAAGTCGCAGCTGATTGGGTGGATTCATAATCCCATCCAGCTAATCCAACTTCACACAGTGACATGGACAATGTTCTACTAAATTTCATCTCTTAAACATGTAGATGGTTTCACTAAAACAGTAAATGTCCATTTAGGGTTTTTTTCTGTCTTTTTTTGCTCTTAATCAAAGCATTTCAAAGCATTTAGCTGTATTTAGGAATCAAGTTCCTAAATTCAAGCAGGAATGCAAAAAAAAAAGAGAAAAAAGTTCCTCATGATGACACAAAAAGAGGATCACTCACACACACCTGGATCCATGTACGCCATCCCGTTAATGGCATCAGTGGTAGTTTAACTCTGACACCAACATAAATGAATATGAAGGGATGAAATAGGATTAGCTTCTTTACTATTGATTAGCCAGCCGTGTAATAATTAAAGCGGGCTCAGCCGCAGGGCTGCTGCAGCGTTTGCTTGTGTGCGTGTGTGTGTGTGTGTGTGATGAATGCCAAGGTCCCCAAACTCAAGATTGTTCCACTCAGCACAATTGCGCCCACCTCTCCTGCTGCCAGCACCTCTGTAAAGAGGAACCACCGCATGGTCACGCAAGACAGGGTTTACTCTGTGTGTGCGGCTTGCAGAGTGTGTTTCACGTGCCTGGGTGTGGATGTGATTTTTGTTTTCTTGAATGTATAGTCTCCTTACAACCTTGCATGTTGTGCATATTCAAACGGTGAGCATGCATGTTGTTTGTGCACCACTCAGCGGTTAGGCCACTATCTCCCTGCAGCGTAATCTCTTGATTTGTAGGATTGACCCCTCTTAATTCAGTGGAAGAGAATTGCTGTGACAGCAACACTGAATGGATTTTCAATGCACTGCACCTGCTCTAATAAGTTTAAGGACAACATCCTACTTTCTGCCACACACACACGCACACACACACACAGAGGCAGAGTGAGAGGATAGGGACAGATCACACGTGCAGATATCTTACAAACTGAATGAAGTCATTGGCCTGAATCAACTGATTGAATTCTTCCGCTCTGTCCTGTCGCCATGCCCATTCTCTGTAAATGTGTCTCTTTAGTCTGCTGCTTCTGATCAATGTCCCATCTATGAGCTCTGTCTCAGTGGGCTCATCGCAGGACATCTTCATTAGAAGTCTGATACTCGATCTCGTTCGCGGTGCGTCAACATTAAGGCCCGTTAAACCTGTAATCCATCAGTCTGATTCCTGCCTGCCAAAAAGCTAACATCAGACATTTGGCAAGTTGGCTGTGGCTCTCAAGTATAAAGATAAAACCTGTAATCTGCCACTGGACATATCCCCCCCCACCTACCGGGCAATAGCTGTCAGAGTCTCAAGAAGCAGCCAGGAGGCGCTCTGGTACCTGAGTGAGTGGGCATCTGAAGTCAGGTTTCTGCAAGTACGTGGATATGTTAGCGCATTATTTGTGGTAGACTGCAATGTGTGTGGGGGGGGTTGGGGGGATCCAAAATCTCCATGTACACATGCAAACACAAAAAGTATGTTTTCTCAAATCTCCACTTGGATTGGTGTTTTTATAAATAATCATTTTTTTGTGATATTAAAGAGAGTTTTTGAGAGAGGTCAAAACGCATAAAAATGTATATTTGTTTTCAGCTACATATGGACTAGCCCTAAGTGTATCTTAAAATGAAGCATCTATAAAATTCTTTGTTCAGGAAAAATTTCTATTGAGTATCAGAACTGTCCTACAACATCTTAAAAACATGTTATCAACAAAGCCTCAGCTCCTGTTTTGCTTTTTACTACTGATCTCAATCAGAATTAAATGTTTTTTTTTTTTTTCTCTGGATGTTTGGTTCATATTTTTTCTCTTAACATTAGAATGAAGCCACCTTAACAATCAGAGACAGATGAGCTCTTTGTCAACGAGCAATCTGAGAGATTCCACAAGGAATCAGTAATAATTTTCTCCACTATACACTCAATACAAATCAACAAGAAATCAACATTTAGCTATAAGTCTTTTTTTTTTTGTTTTTTAATTCTTCAAGTTTCTTTTCCGAGCATTTTACAGCTAAAATTCTATTAAACTTTGAGTGATTTGGCTGTTTCAAGAACCATTTATTTCAAATATATTATTTACATTTCTTAAAAGTAGATTACGTTATCAGTCAGACACAGATAGTGAAAACTGCTCCAACTTCCTGCTTTATTTCCAGTTCATCTTCTGATCTTCCTACGGTTCCAACAGGCCGAGTAAATTGTATCCGCTTACCGTTCCGTCCCTGTTGTCTGTCACCAAGATCAATGTTAAAACAATAATATTCCGTCCCAGTTAACAGTCAACTGTGTAAAGCAGCGATACAAACAGCTCACACAAATACATACCGCACCCTCTGTTTTTCTCTGAGTAATAGCTTTTTAATTACTACAACAGGGAGAAATCGTTTGCAATTTCCACGGGAGCAACTAATATCTCATACTCCGGGGTTGACAGGCCGAGAAGAAGAATCTACAAGACCTGAGTGGGTCCTCTAGTGTTCGACGTAGGAAAGTGCAAGCCTGTGTGAATTGTCATCACCAGCTCAGCACATCAGCGTGAAAGATGCCCGGCCATCAGAACCAATCAAGTCTGGAACTTGTCATCGTGTAAAAATGACTCCCCCCCCACACACGCTCTATTCTACTTACCCGCTAAAAATATAGCATCTCACTTTAATACTGTCAATATTATAACACGCGTCTTCTCCTCCAACAGACGGCCAATAAAGCAGATGGATGCCTGGGACGGATTCAGATTGTGATATCTGTCAGGACCAAACAGGATTATTTGTGGGGTATTACATCACTCGGCTGTAAGCAATCCTTCATTTTACATGGCACATTATCCACACCATGTAATGCACATGAATGCCTGCTGCTCATAAAGAAATACTGTAAAGATTTCCCAGGCCTCCTCCTCAGCTCCTCCTCACAGAGACGGAGCAATAACCTGAGTGGACTTCCAACTGTTACAATAAAACTGCAGCAGTAAAGACAAAGTGTTTGATTCAGTGTGATGGCTGATTCCTACAATATGGCTATGTGCGTGTGTGTGTGTAGGTGTGTGTGTGTATGTGTTTCCTTGAATGTGGCCAGCATACACAGTAGATATGTTCCAACAAGGGCTCTGTTTAAAAGTACTTCATTACTAGTAGCAGTAAAGAAAAGTGTGTATCTGCTTTACTTGGATTAGGCCTCTTGAGTGCACTACAGTCAGTCTGGTGCATTGCTATGGGAAAAATACACTCTTCACATTCAGTAGAGTGGTTATAATCTTTAAATTCTGCATCCGAACTTTATTGTTATGATTGTGTTAGCGTCTTTCTTTTAAGAGAAATCATAAGTTCAAAAAACATTCATGTCATTGTATTTTGATGACCTCAGCTGAGGGGAGCACTACATATGCAGTAAAACACCAATCAGTGGTGTATTTGTTCATCTTCTGTATGTAAATTTGAATAGAATTAGTTTTTAAATCTACTGTTGACAAATTGAAGTTTTTCCATAACCCATATGCTCCATTTGCTTGTTTTAAAAAACCTGCACATGTAAATTGTATTGCATATCTGAAAAACTCTGAAACAAATCCTGTTCTAAACAAAATAAATGAGTGACTTATTGTGTCCACCAGGGGGTGCCCTAGAACTCAAAACACCCCAACTGGTCATCTCAGGCTCCAAACGTCACATTATGACCATCATACTATGTTAATTGTACGAAAACAGAGTCTTACTTGCCAAAAATTACTCTGAGCTCATCAACTGAAACAATAAACACGTAACCTTAAAGAGACAGAAAATCAGGCAATGATTTGGAGTATAAATACATCTTGAGCTCATTCTAAAGTTATGGGACAAAATTTTTGTGCGGTAAAATTTGCTACGCTAAGACAGATATTCAAAGTTCTAGTGTAAGTGGATTACAGAGGGGGCTCTTTTCCGCTCTGTGCTTGTGCGACATAAACTCTTGCAGTTTCTGGAGGTACAGCAGTTCCTTCCGCTGCCAACTCAGGTCAGGCTTGGCCAAGATTTTCTGAGTGATTGTTGCCAATGTCAAAGCAAACAACAAAGACCAGAACCACCAAGAGGAGTAGATTAAAACACCAAAGACATTTGTTTTTGGACAAACTTAGGAAGGAATTTTCCTCTTTACTATCCTTGGACAGATTATCAGTCGGATCAGAACATGCAACTTTTTACACAACTATGTGTTCTAAGGAAAATCATGGTGATATTCGCTGACTGAAGATGATACAGTGTTTTATACCAACAGTTTGAAGCTTAAAGAATCAACAAAAAAAATTCTCTGGTAGTGGTCAGTGTTACAGAGCCTAACACTGAGCACTCTGTTCTTGTACAACAGTTTGATAAAGAGGATGTCCATAATGTTCTTTATTTTATGAAGAACCTTCTTTCCACAATCATCTCCAGTGGTTCCAGAACCGTCCTCAGAACAGAACCAACTTAATAACATTGTTTATCCTTTTTAAGTCACTGGACTTCATGCTGATACCCCAACAGGCTGTGATGCTGCTCTCTCTCCGAGAGACTCATAGAAGTCCTGCACCATTGCTGCAAACACTGACAGACCAAACCTTCCTTAAGAATTAAAGTCAGCTCTGTCTGTTTGTAGTCAGTTTCTCTGCTGTGTCTCCACTCCACTTCTTTCCCTTCATGATTGATGCTGTAAACGTTGTTTTGAAAACATTTTAGTCATATAGCACTTTTCTTTGAACTCTCAAAGTGCTTTAGAGTCGCATTCACTCAATCATTAATGGACATATACCTTCCTACAGCTGTTGGTTTTTTTGAAGAGTAACGTCTCTGTAGGTTAAGTTGCTATTTCCTTCAGCCAACACAAAAGGAGCCGTAGCCCCAACTGTCTCCAACTTTCCATTTTAATGCTGTCCTATAGATCAGTGGGGGACTCTCTGACTTTCTAAGCTCTGCATGTTAGCGTGTGCCTGCATGTGTTGGCATTTGACCTTTCTCGTTCCTCCTACGCCCCCCAGCCCTGCATCTCCATCTCCTCCGTTGTTAGGTCAGTGTTTGGGTGGACTTCGACAGATATCTGCACGGCACAAAAAAACGCTCTCTCATTAATTCTGCAGAGAAAGACTCGATTACTGAGCTCAGGACCTCTTACTGCTGAGAACAGCCTTTCCCCTCAGCATGCATTGATTTCTCGAACCCTTTCAGCCTTCACTCCCTTTCTGTCCAGGCCAGCTCAGCACACACACACACACACACACACACGCACACACGCGCACACACACAAACTGTTCCGCACTAAATCATCTGAGTATCATAATATGGTCTATGATGAATGCTAACTAGACAGCGGCCCTAGCTTTGATTAATGAAGATATCATGCAGGTTCACAACGGTGGACCATGCGCCACGCAGCCCAAACCATAGATAACTGTTCAGTGGTATTAATCAGGGCTAACCAGGCAGCGGCTTCTTGCTGAACAAATGAAGGAGCTTACTTGGAGGTACAATGAGACCACGAAACACACAGAGAAGGATCTGTGCCTGATAATCTCCAGCACAAAGTGGAATTTAGAAAAGGGTTTAAATACACGTTAGCTCATGTTTGATGAAAGAAAAAGCTGATGTTTCCCTCCGAGATGGTTTCTAATACATTTTCAAAAGTAGAAATACATAAAGAACCTTTATTTCATCAATGTTTGTATGCTTGTGTGGTTAAGCCTCTTTTCCTAGTAAGACAGTAAGTCCCATGCAAATCTTTCTTATACAGTAAAACATGGCTATAAGTTATAAAAATCTAAAAAGATCCACGTCATTGAAAAATGTTAACAATATCCCTGAAAGCAGCAATTTTCAACAAATAGCAAAGGTTTCCTGCATCGTCACAGTTGCTGACCAAGGGAGAGACTTTTTCAACCTTTCTTCACCCATTTACAGTTTAGAGGACGCTGGTAGGAAGAAGATGTGATTTTAGTTGACTTTTGTCATGTGGAATTGGATTTAAAATGGCAGCAGGTACTCTATGATAACGGCCTAAAATTAGCCTAACATGACTTTTGAAGAAACATCATGTTTTCTATTGAGCTTGAGTTCAACAATATTTTTTGTAAATATGGATATATGCCATATGTATTAACTGGCAACCACGGTCTAACGTAGACTGTTTCTTCCTAAAGATGCCTTCAGACTGGAAGACTGGGCTGATGGCGGTGTCAAATTTGTTGGTCTTTGAGATTTTAAAGACAGACTGTTCATTTTTACCTCATGATTTGGACACAACCTCGTCATGGTCTTAGCATCCAGCTCCTGTGATGGGATCCTTTTCTACAGCAGTCATTGGGTGTACTCTACCTGTACTCCACCAGATGGAGTACACCCTGGTGGTGTACATGGGGCCAGCCCATCTTGAGGAAGGTGACGAATCCACCAGTTCAACAAAATGCAAACTGATAAAAAGGATTTTGCTAATGCTGACGTGAATGATTATTGCACACTTGCCAATGAAAAAAGGAAGGCGATAGTGGTTATAGTGAAATTAGACAATATTTAAAAATCTTAGGTAAATTTTTTTCTGAATAGGCAGCACAAATATATTCTTTTTCCCGTTATTTAGAAGGTAATGTCAGACGGTAATACTTCATTGTTTTAGTTGGAGGTTACAGTATATATATATATATTGTATCCTGCTGCCCCCTGGTGGCAACCTTGTGCTCACCAGCCTTCATGTAGATCATTGTTTTAAATATTTTTAGTTGGCTTTCGTACCATGCTTTTTATGCGACTGTGTTGTCTTTATTAAATTTTTGAATCATTTTTTAAACACCAAATGAGAATGGGGAGAAATCGCACGGTCACAGGCTTTTTTTATGGGATTATTAAATATATCTTGATAATTTCAGTTATTTTTGAGTTTTAAAAACACGAGTTGTGAACACAGAGCACAAGCAGGAGGTATTCCTTCAGCAAAACAGGCATAAAACCAACTACCAACACCAGAGTTCAATCATACCGAAGACAAGAAACATCACTGAAACCACAATTTGATAAAGCAAAAACAATAGAACATTTTTCCAGTGTAGTGAGTTTTACAATAACTCAAATTGATTAAACTAGTAATATGTCAAATTAACAGAATCCCAACTTATCGAAGTAAAAAAATAAAAATAAAATAATGATTAATCTTGCAATTAAATATTATGGTTACGTGTTTATATGAAATATCTGATATGAGTTCCAGGAAAGAAAAACAAAGCAGACCAAACATGTGACAATATGTGAGGAAATTTATTCATTTGTGTACAGAGAAGAAAACACAGAACATGTTCAGAGAAAGTTCAAACATATTCTTTTAAGACATTATGTTTGCCTCAATGTCCAATGATGAGTTTTATACATCAAGACAAACACACTTAGCTAAACTCAGTATCCAAGTGAGACAAAATCTCATCAAGTTTTAAAAAATGTACATCAAAACTTTTATTTCTATTCTGTTTCAAACTGTATTTTTTTAAGCTTTTTGGTAGAGTTATATCACGACAGACACATCAGTAATCAATTTTCCTTTTGTAATCTCAAAAATGTTAAAGGCATATGGGGAAAAAAAATTCTAGCAATAATCATGAGAGCAGAAAATAACTTAATACTGCTTATTAAAACTTCATGTAAGAAAAATATATATACAATCCAGAAAGATTCACAATTCAATACTGTTTCATTAACAGATAATAAATTTAGCCTGAAGCTCAGATTATTTTTTTTGACAGGTGTTAACAATAAAATGCTGCATTAAAGATGAAATAACGAAATACATAAAAACCATTTCAACTGACTCTTAGCTAGAGAAGACAATCGTCTTATATTTTCTCTCTCTCCAAATTTCAGCAACAATCAAATACATCCGACACATTTTCTATTGCATTACTATGTACAAAAGCCTGTCTGTACATTACACCTCTGTTGAGACAAGTATGGATGGCAGTGGGAAAATATATTTTTACAAGCAGATCTCAAACACCCCTACTTTCTATAAGAGAATATTTCACAACAAACAAAGTTTGTATAAGTCTAGGTCATATTTTATCCAGTTCTGTACTTTTCTGCTGTTTTGTGAGCTCAACCTCCAGCGACTCCTGCTGGACTGCGGAGCTGCTCAGTACCAGCAGACAGTCACAGGACTGTGATCCGGCTGCTTGTGTTTGATGTTAATCTGTGCGGACACTGGCGTGGTCACAAAGACGGCGCTCACTGAGTGGATGTGTGTCATGGTGTCTGCGTCGTAGAAAGAGAGCTCTTTAGAAGAGCAGTTAAAGTAAACCCCAATCTTTCTGGGTCTGTTTCTAAACTCCAGCTCTGTGGTGACATTTGGGCCACAGGAGGCATATTTTACTCCATCATATTTCAGGAGATTGTGTATAACCCCCAGCTCCCAATAGCTTCTGCTGCCGACCTCAATTTCCCAGTAATGCTGCCCGGCTCCGAACTCACTGACACTGGAGGCAGATTGTAAGTCTACTGTGGCTTGAGCGCCAGAAGGGTTTGGACTGTAGAAACCAGCTCCACCAAATGAAAAACCGGATGGATCTTCAAAAGTAAACGGACAATACATATTTTGCCTCCCAAAATCAGTTTCAACGGCTTGGTGCATTTTGGGTCTACAGAACAAACTTCTGCCATCATCAGACACGACCACATCCTGACTGTCGCTCTTCAGCGTCAGCAGCTCTGCCCGGGGTTTGATCACCTGAAGCATCTCCTTCCACATGAAGAACTGCAGGTGACTCTCATACGGCCCCAGTGAGAGAGAAGAATCCACCACTTGGAGTTCATTCACTCTGGGCCTGAACAGGTGCTCTAGCGCCCCCTTTCCCTTCCCCTCTGTCCAGCTCTTTAAGAATCTCTCTGATTCTGTGATTTTCAGAACCGAGGAGACTTTTTCCTTCAGCTCTCTGCTCTCAGACAAAGCCACAGCTGTAGCTTGGAAAGTCTCTTTCATTTTCTCAACGTTGTCTTCCTCCTTGTGCTTCAGCTCGCTCTTTATCTCATTTTCTCTCCTCTTCAGAAACAGATGCATCTCCTCAAACTGTTTGCTGATCCGAGTCAGCAGCTGCTGAGATCTCTCTCTGGTTTTAAACATTTCGTCCTTTTGTGTATCAGCAAGACTTTCTACAGCGTGAATATCGTCGGCAGTGCATTGTTCAAACATCTCCAGCTGTTTTCTGAGGGATGCAGCAGCTTCTTTGACTGGTTTAAACTGGTGACCTTCATGCTCCTCACCATCTCTGCATATGATGCAAACTAGCTGCTGGTCTGTGATGCAGAATAACTTCAGCTTTTCCTCATGTTCAGGACAGAGTGCAGCCAACTGGAAGACACGCATTGAGACGTTTGAGAGTTTGATTGGTTGTATTGGATTTTCAAAAAAGAAGCATAAGTGGAGGGAGAACATATTATTACTGTCATAATATTATTATGAGCCAAGATTAGAGTTACACCCTGGTCAGGTCTGCCATCCATCACAAGGTCACTGCCTTCAGGATATAAGTGTCTTAAAGTGGCTTCAGATGAAAATCCAGATACGGCTACTGCTGAGCAAAAAAATAATTCTCATACAAACGCCTTTTTTAAGAAATGATCATTCATACAAAGTTAACCATTTCAGTCCCAGATTCATTTTCAACACTGCATATTACGTTATAATTATTGGGCATCTTCACTGTCATTTACTTTTAATAACAGACTCATGAAGTGTTTTTCACCTCTTTTTGTGTTTTTCTGTTTTTATCAAAGATTAGTTTTTACGTCATTTACTAAATACTTCTCTCCTCTAAATTGAAGTGCATGCTGGGTAATCTCTGGCTCCTATCTGTACACAAACCCCGACCAGTCCATGTTTGCAGACAAAGATAAGAACGAAAAGTTGTTGCTCAGTTATTTAGAGACTAGACTATTAAAGGGTACATATATAGAGATTTTCCAATTACTCTTCTTTATTTGTACAAGTCTGTGTAATAATTACCATTTTGTTGCAGAATAACCTTTTGTCTTTTAGGAATGATGTAAAAGAAAAAAAAAGGTGATTCATCTAACCTTATAGAGTTCATTTTTGTGACCTACAGCTAATGTTTTTTTGCAACCTGTTCATGTTGGTATCCAGCTGTGTAAAAACTTAAGTCCTGAAATGCACAGTGGTATTTAAAATAAATATATTAGCATTCACCCGTTCACCTTTAGAAGACGATTCCACACATAAACATAACGTCATACCTCTGCTGTCAGTCGTTTCCCTTCGTCCGGCTTCGCCTTGGCTTTCTCGGCCAGGCTCTTCAGAACCAGGCTTGTTGGGAGACTTGCTGCCTCCAGCGCTACAGCTGTCCCACACATCGGACAGTGCTGCTGTGTGGCCAGCACTTCTGAAATACACTGCCTGCAGAAGGAGTGTCCACAGGGAAGGTTGACTGGATCGGTGAAGATGGTCAGACAGACAGAACAAGTCAGTTCCTCTGAGTACGAAACAGACGCCATGGCTGCTGCTTTCCTCTGAGCCTGTTCAGCCAGGCAGAGGATTCATCTGTTGGTTCATGTTTCTGAAATGCCACACCCAGTGTGGTGATAAGGCAAGAGAGTTGGAGTCATGCCATGTGGCATGGCCTGCAGATACAGGGGTTGGGATGAAAAGCATGCCAAGCACAACATGGATCACTCAGGGTCTGTAGAGATGGATGGTTTGTCATTAATAAAACATATTTGTGATTTTGTTACTCCTGAAATCTTTTGTTCAGAACATCCTAAATCTTTTTTGAACATGCTGGAATAATTCAGTGCATTTTCATTCAGGCTAAAGTCTAGATTTGCACAATCGGGGATATACACACACGGACAGAATTGTTTGTATTCCTCGGTTAGTGAAAGAAAAACCCACAACGTTCACAGAAATAACTTGAATCTGACAAAGGTAATAATGAATAACAATTCTATGAAAATGTTCAAATGAAAGTCAGACATTACTTTTCAAACCTGCTTCAAAAATAAACTCATGAAACAGGCCTGGAAATAAATGATTATACTACTGCTTTAAATAAAATTATTTTCATAGCATGAAGTTAATTATTTCATAAATTAATGATTCAAATTGCTTAGTTATGTGGTATATAAGTCATCAAATGTGTTTGAGGTTAAAAGATAAAGACATGCCATTTTTTTTTCTTTGTTTATTCATATCATCCAAGTGTTTTACATTTAGATTATTAAAAGAGCAAACAAGAATTACATTGTACATGTCATAAAATTTCAATTCAAACGCATTCATTAAAGTCTAATCCTGGTGGTACCCGAGCGAGATCAGGCTCAGCTTTCAGAAAATTGGTCACTCCAGATGAGGGACCAATTTTTTGACCAATTTGTTGACTAAAAGTCAACAAATGAAAACCAAATGAAATTTTAAGTCACAATATTTCATAAGCATTTTTACATTGGCTATAGGCTAAGAAAATGCTTCAGTTTAACAAATAAATGTTTACAACAGATCTAAGGTATAGTATGTTTTTAAATTCAGCTTTTAAAAGAGCAAAGATGAAACACAGAAAAAAAGAGAAAAAGACCATAGATGAAGATAAACCACATTATCCACAAGTTGTTTCTTATTACAGGGTTGCCAGCAACAGCAGCATTTGTCCAATTACAGAATTTGTCAAGGTAAAGAATTTACCAGCCTGTTCCTGGGTGAAAATGCAAATGCAACCTGAACCTAAGAACCGGTTGTTCCCCTCTTTCTGCCAAAACCTTTAATCAAATAAGAGTTTTAGCAGAGACTTTAGAATCGCTGTTAAAAAAGTCACAGTGGAATTTCTTTTAGCATCAACAGCATGTTTAAGTTCACCCCACAACAAAATTATTTCATTTCTGACACTTTAGCTTTTTACATAACCATTTCTACATTGTCCTCATACTGAACTTAAACTTCAACATGCTGCATGGTGTCTGCATCAAAGAAGTGGAGCTCCTCAGAGTTGCCATTCAAATAAAAGCCAATTTTTTTAGGTTTGTTTGCAAACTTTACTTCTTTTACAGTTTTTTTGTGAGTAGTGGTGTATTTGTTATTTTTGAACATCAGGGAATGATTCTTTATCTGAACTGTCCAACACTTCTTGTCTTCAACATCTATCTCCCAATAATGTGGTCCTGGTGCGATCTGATTTACATTAACTATGTTGGTGGTTTGAAGTGTGTAGTATTTCTGACATTCTGATAGTAAAGTGTTATAGTTAGAACTACAATTGCATAAGGAAAATAAATTAGAGAAACCTACCGGCTCTGTAGACACTTTACAAGAACAAGAAAGACGAGACCGTTTTGACCAATCAGGTGGATCTTGGGTCTTAAATAAAAGCCTTTCTGCTTGAGGCTGGATCATCTGTCGCATCTCCTTCCACACAAACAACTGCAGGTGGCTCTCATAGTGACCCAGTGAGAGAGAAGAGGTCACCACTCTGAGATCTGATGCTTTGGGGTTGGATTTGGGTTTTGGTGTCATTTTGCTCTCTGACCAGCTCTTTAGGAAACTCTCTGGATCTGTAACCTCCAGGACAGATTTCATCTGTTCCCCCACCTCTCTGCCTTCAGTTAAAGCTTTTTCAACAACATTTAAGCTCCTTCTCATCTTCTCAAGCTCATCTTTCTCCTTGTCTTTCAGCTCATTCAGAATTTCATCTTCTCTCCTTTTCAAAAACTGGTGCATCTCCTGAAACTGGCTGCTAATCTGGATCCTCAGCTGCTGAGATTTCTCTTCGGATTTTCTTATTTCTTCATTCTGTGACTCGACCAGATGTTCTATGGCACAGATGTCAGAGGTTTCTTTTTCCACCAGAGTCTCTACCTCCTTTCTGATTGATGCAGCAGCTTCTTTGACTGGTTTAAACTTGTGTCCTTCATGTCTTTCACAGTCTCTGCATATAATACAAGTTAGCTGCTGATCAGTGACGCAGAACAACTTCAGCTTTTCGTCGTGTTCCGGGCAAAACCCCACAGCAGCCTTTAGAGTCAATAAAGCAATAAAAAATGTCAACAATTGACTTCTAGCCTCTGGTAAACAGTCATGTCCTATGTTATGCGATTGTAAAATGTAATAAAGTTAAAAGCTTACCTCAGTGTCTTTTCCAGATTTCTTTTCCTTCTTTGCTTTTTCAGCAAGGCTTTTTAAGATGTGATTAGTTGTGAAATCCATCATGTCGGTAGGAACAGTCGCCCGACATTGTGGGCATTGATTCAGTGATTTCAGAGAAAGTGTGATGCACTCCCTGCAGAAAGAGTGTCCACAGAAGAGGGTTACTGGATCGGTGAAGATGATCAGACACACTGAGCAAGTCAAATCTTCTGAGAAGGAGGAAGAAGACGCCATGCTTCTGGCTGATCTGCTCTCCTGTGTGTGTATCTGTGATTCAGGAAATAACTTCCTGTTTACTGGAGGAGCCCCGCCCAAGCTTCATGCAGCGTTTTTAACAGACTTCCTTAAGTTTCGTTTCTGCTCTGTCCTCCCAGCTGCTGTGGATTACCCTACTGGCAGTGGTCCCCAAACTACGGCCCGCCTCCACATTTGGTCCGGCCCCCTGAACAATACCAGAGGGCATTCAGATTTTTTTTCCATATACGGTATTTTCCGACTATAAGCCGCTTATATGTGGATTTTTCTTCAACCACCAGGGGGTTCTTTAGCAGGAAGTGAGTCATTGGAAGTCAAAATTGGAAATAAAAGAAGAACGCGCCCATAAAAACGGAATTAGATTTTAATAGGGAATTGAAATTTGGGAATGTTGATCAGTTAAATAGCATTGAGGGGAAAAAGATTTTTCGTTTTTTTTTTTTTTTTTATAATAATACTGGGATCATTATGAGAATTTGAGGTATAGATATTATGAACCAGTAGATGGCAGTAGTGCAACAATAATGGATGCAAGCTGCGGTTGAAATCTAAAGAAGAAGGAGACCATTTTCATTTAGCACATGCTAGTAGCAGACACGAAGCAGTGGCACAAAAAGTGGGTATACAATCGCTCATACGTACCTTCCTTTTGGGGGTGGGGGTGCACCGATTTATGTTTTCGCATCCACCTGACACGAAGGATCAGCACTTTTACTGTTACAGTTACTGTTCGGAAACTACTGTAATCAGTTCAATTAAATCTAAACTTGGCAACTTTTTCTTTTTCAACCGTAATAAATGTGATATTCAATTGACCTGTTATGACTAAAATTTTGGGTGTCCGCCCCCCTCTGCTGCTGCATCGTTATGGAAAACCTGGAGCGGCAGAGAAATATGCGGCTTATATATTTACTGTTTTTTTTTTTTGTTTTTTTTAACTTTGGGGTTGTGGCTTGTATAGTCCAGTGTGGTTCATAGTTCGGAAAATACAGACTATAATCCTTCCTGGACTTATTCTGTGAAGAACCCAGAGAGGGTTATTTGGTTATTATTTATTTCATTAATAGTGTTATTTATTTTCTGACTTTTGTTCTGTGAAGAACCCAAAGAGGGTTATTTGATTGTGCTTTCTGGAAAACAATCACACCTTTTCTGTTACAAACTGACTCTGGCCCCCCACCAAAGAAGGGAAAAGTTATGTGGCCCTCACAGGAAAAAGTTTGGGGACCCCTGCCCTAGTGGTGAAAAACCAAAGAAGAGGCTGGCTGGATAACATGCCTTCTAGCTCTACTGAAACAATTGTACCACTCAGTTGAGAATGAAAGAAACAAACACTGGTTATCATTAGAAAAGAGCAATTTTATGAAAGATTATGACAAGACTACAAATCATAATAAAAGCATTCTGAATTCACAGTATGCAGGTTAGTTTTCAATTGCAGAAAATTCCACATCCTCCAATGAAACATGATTTAGAATGAATTACAATTACTTCTTCATTAACAAGTCAGACAATTATTTGAAACCTCAAGATTTTGGCAGGTTACAAACAAATTTCAGCAGTTCTGGACCTTCCTAAAAGTATTATGAACTTCATCATTTGAATACTAAGCCTAGAACTGATGCCTCCCTAGATCTGGATGCTGAACTTCTGTGTTTCTTTGTGGAAACGAACCACTCAGAGAGGATATGGGAGCCTTTTTAAATCTTGCTAGAACACACCTTAGAGAGTATGGGACCAACAAAAATAACACAACCTGGTCTGATGAAACCAAATAAAGTATGTTGGTCTGAACTACAAGCTTCATGTCTGCAGCAGGAACTGGGTGAGTGTGACTGATCCTGGAGAGTGATTCATCTTTTTATCAGGCAAATATTCTACTCTTGTTTTGGTTCTATTAACATTTTACACATTTTAAATGTGTTGTTATGGTTACTGTAGCTCTATTGCTTTTGTATGAGGCTGAGTTTCTTTTGGTGCCATATGTGACCCCTTGATCTGTGGGTGGACCATCTGCTTTTGTCTAAGTTGGTGGCAGAAAGCATCAGCAGCAGCGTCAAGGCAAAGAACCTGAAAAGAAAAACAATTACTAAGGGAATATAGCTCCCTCTAGTGACCAACATCCTGGATCTGCTCTAGGAAGTAAATATTTTAAAATTGAGGACATCACTGTACCTATTTTTCTGTCATTTTCCACTTTATACATATTACGTTACACACTATAATAGATATAGGTTGGTACTTTAAATGCTAAAATTCTCAAACACTTTATAACTCAAACTCTTATGAGGTTTTTTACATGCTGTCAGTTTTCATAACTTCTTATGGGTGCAGTAAATATTTCTACTGGAGATTTGAACAAAATTAAAATGCTTCGGAAAGACTTAAAAAAATAGTTGAATTTTATTGGAAAGTACAGAGAAATACTTTGTTGATATTTTTATATAACTGTAGTAAATCACAAGTAAATCTGTTAAAAATACATAATCACATGGCTCTGTTCCTCTTCAGCTGTAACACACACAGGAGTTAACAAGACAAAGAATGAACACAACATTAAATGGCTGATAACTGTTCTCTTGGTCATCGTTAACAGTTAGGATTTCAAACACTGACACTGACATGACTTCACTGATCCAAAAGGGGAATTTATTTCTACTCTTAGGCCTGTTTGTTGAAGAAATAAACTCTATATGACTTTATTACTCAACGACTGAGACAAATACTTTCTTTATTTAGAGTATTGGAATACTGAGATGGACAGAAAATGTTTTTCTCCACCTTCTATAAACGTACTGATGCTTTTCAGGCTACATCCACACTCTATTTTCTGCAGCAGACAGAATCATCTCAAAACAGAGCTGAACACAGTAAAAGGCTTTATTTTCAAGCAATAAATACAAAATAAAATTGTCATTGACATAAGCATGGTTAACGTAACACAAGCCCATTCACAACTCAGCCCTCTGAGATTAAGACAATATGCAGAATTTATCTATTGGCATCTCATACCTCTCACACATCTCATTTATTCAATTTAAAAGCTTCATACAACATTTTGCCTGTTTTACATATATTGTCCACTTGATGTCGCAGTAGAGCAAATTAAGAACCATGGCTCCCTGGCGCCCTCTGATGGAAAGCTGCCAGAACTGTGAGGAGAGAAGTAGAGCCCAGACAGACCCGTAAGTCCAGACTCTCAACAAGACCAGGTGTATTGAAATAAGCTTGCATGGGACATCAATGCGTAATCTATAAATCACTTGTGTTTGATAAACAAGTAATGTTCTATTTATGTATAAAATCTGTTACAATCTGTTACAAACATCTTCAGGAAATGTTTTATGACATTGAGGTGGGTACAACTTAAGGGAAACACTGAATTTGAAAATATGTAGCATCAGAACAACTTTGAAAAGATTTTTGTATCACTATAACGGGGGTCAAACAATGGATCGAAGTGAATATGGAACTAAAACAATGTCCAAGCATCAAGCAGTTTAAAAACAAATGTTACTCACACTGTACAGGGAACTCCAGCTGGATGTCAGGTTGCTATTTACAATTGCCATTACTACTATTACTATCCATACATTTTCTTGTCTCATGAGAGTTAGTTTGTAACCATCTTGTCAATATAATATAGTTTATTGTTGGTTCTTTAGCATAGTATATTGAACAGGTACATGCATATTTTAACATGGTTTTGATTATACATGTTGATAATAATTGAGTCATTAGGTAATATCTTTCATTAATTTGAGATAAGGGATAGGATTAAATAAGTGTTCACTTCCTCCTACCCCTTTTCAAACATAACGGTGGTAGTAAACAAAGTATTTTGTTCTTGATTATCTGTGTGCATGTTTTTCTCTGTCCTACTGATCGCTTGTTTGCTTGTTCTTTTGTTTTTTTTTTAAAAACTGTTTGAAATAAAGAAATAAATATTAAATAAAAAAAAATGTTTGTATAATTCATTTCACTTATTATGAACAAAATCACACAATCTCAGACGTGCAGCTCAACTTAATTAACTCACTACATTGTGCTACGTGATATAAAGGAAAAAAAAGTTTAGATTTTTGGGGTCATTTTGATTCCCAGGTCCTCTGTGCTGTCTGATGTAGCAAATACACTCTTTATATAAACAACAGCTCATGATAAAACCAAATTGGCTATCGCTTTTATCATTACGCTCCAATACCATAACTGCTGTTTCATTCAAATTTGGACACTCAGTTTGTTTGGCCCTTTTTTCTCCAACATCATTAAAAAAAACATACAGACAGTGAACAGGGTCAGTTCAAGCCTTTTTGGGGCCTTAAGCATATATTCATTTGGGCCCCACCATACCAACACGTCAAAGATGCTTTGTCATTCCTATGCTAAGTAACGTACCTTCTGTTATTAATGTTGTTTGTAATAAGCTTACATCAAACTGGTGATGCTATGACTATTGATTTTAACCTTACAGGAGTAGCAAACAAAAAAGTGGATTTTAAAATGGAGAGTATTATTTAAATGTCCCATTTTATTTTAACTATTTGAAAGTAACAGCAGCTAATAAACAGCAAATTTAGTAAACAGGTTAACAAGTTTGATATTTCATATTTCCCCAAGAGTGTCAGCAGCCAACAGCAGGAAGAGTTTAATCCATTACATGTCTAACGACCACTTTGAAAAAAAGAGAATGAAGCTTCAACTTTAAATAAAAATAAGTTAATTTCTGATCTCATATTCTGAACAAGTTTTATGTTTGAATGAAGGAGTTTCCCAGACCGCCTGGTTTCCACTGAGCGGTATGGGACGGGTCTGTGTGGTTTGGTTGGATTCTTACTCATAGGCACCTGGAGGAGGTCGAGGAATGTTGCAGCATGTTGGTCTGTTGTATGGAAACAGACAAAATGGAATATCGAACCACACTGACCTGTGCCATACTGCTCAGTGGAGTATCTATATTTTAACCTTGCACCCTTAGAGGTCTTTTTAAAATGCCTGTTAAAAAGGCATTTTTAAAATGCCTGTTAAAAAGGCATTTTAAAAATGCCTTTTAAAAAGGCATTGCCTTTTTAAAAGGCATTGCCTTTTTAAAAGGCATTTTTAAAATGCATTTTTAAAAGGCATTTTAAAAATGGATCAAAACGTGTTCAGTGAGACACTGGTGTTATGGAAACAGTCTTAACATGGCAGGAATCCACTCTTATCTCCACTCTGAGTAATTTAGCTCTGAAACTAATCTCAGTTTCTAAGAAAAACTAAAAAACAAAGAGGACTTTCTGTGAAATATGAATGACTTTTAACCTCTTAAAAAAATTACTCTTTGAATCTATATTGTAGAATTAGGTCATAAGCTGGTGAATAATTTAGCTTTATGACATATTTTATGTGGAGCATTTTAACATTTAGCAGTAAAGATGTTGCAAGCTTGTTGCCTATAAAACCCTGGGCAGGATGTTATCTGCTGGTTCTAAAGCACTGTGTGGGCTTCAGTGACACCAGAAGACACCAGAAGACAAGACTGCAGAGCAACTCCAACTGAACGGTCAAGAAATCCTGAATCATTTTTAATATCATACCTTCTCTCATCATCTCTGACTCCTTGAAGGTAAGTTGAGAATTCACAGTGATTCTCTAAAACATGTGCTTGGTGTTAACTGCACAGAGAGCTCTCTAAGCCATAGTGATTTCTTCTTTGTGGTCACATAGATAAATGATCTCAACCATTATTGTTTCTGATTAAACAGACTAACTTTTATGAACTTCTGTACAGTTACAATATAAATCTCTGTGTTGTGTTCAAATAGGGCCAAATAAACATGGTGAAAATCTAATAGATGGCACTTTATTTTATTTGTCAGTTATCACCACTCACAAGGACTCTGAAGATATAATTTGATATGTGTTATAGCAATATTTATTGTCCCTTTGGGATGGTGAATGAAGTATTTTTTGAAGTGAATTGAATTCAATAATGTATGAATTCAATAATGTAGGGAACTTTCTTTCTTCTTTTGCAAGGCGCTTAGTAAAATATTCTGACTTGTATAGTTTTTCAACATTATCAACATAATTTTCCATTGTCATATGAATATATGCATGCACATACATAGGGTGGCTGTGTGGGGAGAGTAGTTGTCTTGGAATCAGAAGGTTGTAGGTACAATTCCTGCTGACATTGCCAAATTGCCTACAGATCTGCATATCAGTGTATAAATGTGTTTGTGAATGTGACTCTAGTGTAAAGTGCTTTGAGTGGTCAAAATGATCTGAAAAAGCACTATGGAAGTTCAGTCCATTTATATGTCAGTAACCTGTTTTTATTTTATTTATTGATTGCATTCCCAACCACTCTGACGGCCTGTTAGGGTCAAGATGGAAAAAAGGAATAGATTTCAACCAAAAGAACTCAGACATCTTCTAGAGCAGTGTTTCTCAACCCTGGTCCTCACATGCCCCCTGCTCTGTGCTCTGCATGTTTTAGATGTGCCTCTGAACAGCTGATTCAAATGATTGCATGGCCATCAGGTACTGCAGAACCCTGTTAACCACCCAGAGATACAATTCAGGTGTATGGCAGAAGGGAAATGCCTAAAACA
>NW_006800184.1:79157-136333 GCF_000485575.1 Poecilia formosa | reverse complement strand
ACATCTACACATATGACATCTACTTATTTTTGATACAAATGGAACCCCATAGATAGCGCCACACGGCTGAACATCAGCCTTACAAAGCGCTTACACCGCTCCTCTCAGAGCGACGGGCGCTGATGCAAACGGAGCACATCTGTTGCGTTCCGTCTCCCTTCTGGACGGATCGTTCAATGAAAGGACGCGAGGTTGATGAAGGTCGGTAACAAGGTATGCTGCTGCTTTATTTCCGCGGTGTGAAGGATGCGCTGTTTGGTGCATCAACTGCCTGAGCTGCTCTTATCCTAATGCATTCTGTCTGAAATGTGCTTTAAGAAATATTGGTGAAAATATGAGCATAATCTTACTTATTTATGTAAATAAATAATATGACAGATCATCCTTCAGCATGATCTGTAATATGCAAAGCAGAACTCAGCGCTGGTCGGACAATAACCAGGCTTTTCTGTGTACGTGCCCCTTTTTTGTAGCTGAAATCCGTTTTAAAATGTCATATTGTCTCCAATCGAGATTGACTGTTTTAAAATCGCATTTCTTCAAACCGCTGCAGGACACAGGATCATCCACTCCCTGCATGTGTGTCTGTGGAGGGTTCCCCTCAAAATGAGAACGTCTACCATGCAGTCACGTGTTTTCTGTTCAATTACATATTTTCATTTATTTATATGAGACTCTGCACCTACCGTAGACATGCCGCGTAATGTGTGTGATATTTGGAACCTGGAAGAGGAAGATTATTTCTCTTCCCTCTTGCCCTACGTGTCATTTGGTTTCGCCGGCTGCGCTTTGTTTCATTTGCGGTCTGCAGAACCTGCGCTGCTGTAACCAGACGGCCAGACATGACTGACTGAGCTTGCATCAGGCAGCCCATGCAGCAGAGTAACAGAGGGATTTCCCCTTATGTGACGATGCCGACAAAGTATTTCTGCTCTAATGGTTAAGGAGCCGGAAGCAGACGTGAAAAAAGGAACATTAAGTCGTCTAGTAAAACAGACATAAGCTGCGCATCAGATGAACTAGAGGGTTATTTAGAGGTATGGAGATCTGCTTTATCTCGAAGCTTTTCTAGAGGTTCAACTTCCCTTTCCAAGAATCTTTAAAAAAGTGTTTTGAAATTGGACTGGATGTGCTTTTTTTGTTCTTTAGGAAGCAGAATTTGTCTTAGATCTTATACTTAATAGCTTGCTATTTTGATTTGTTCAAAATGACTGTTTATCAAGGTGAAACATAGGTGTCATAAGAATATTTGAGGCCCTGAGCAGAATTAATTGGGGGTCCAACTCCATGCAAAGGCTAACCTAGATTCTTCCTGCAAGGTTTCCCCCGCTCACGTCAGCAGCAGAATTATTAGAGCAGCTTCAGATTTCAAAATTTAATTTTAATGTAACTTAGTGCCTAGCTTTTTGTCTAATTTAAATGGGTATCATATTTTTTTACAACTTTCTTTTTATTTGTGTTCTGACTTGTGTTTATATGAATGTTAGAAATCAAGGAAAATGTGAAGAAGTGAAAATGGCAAGAAAGGAGCGAAAGCTGAAAGTTGATTCAATATTCAGAATGTGCGTTCATAGAGTGTTGAAGTAAATATCCAAGTTAAAGAAATAACCTTTTGGTAGCCTTCTGCAGCATCATGTTGACACATGCTCACATCATCACTCCCTTTTCTTAAATTAACTTTGTGACCGGAATCATTTCTGTGAATAAGCTCTGGAGTGACGGCAGCAGTAAAGGGAAGCAGCTGAAAGTCTACACATGACCAGTCCACATTTTACTTGGGAGGCTAAAATAATTATTGCTCCTTTTGGTCTACACGTTTTTTTGTTGTTGTTTTTTTTAAACTCTGCCACAGATGACTGTCGTTGTTCATACTGTCGAATCATAAACCATTTGTAACTTTTCGAGACTGATAGATGCCATTGATTTTGATTCTCATCTGCTCTTGAATTAGAGCAGATGCAGCATAATGTGTTGCTTTTGGTATCTTTTAGTCTACTTCAAATGACCAGGTGCATGGTGGCATAGTTGGTAGCACTGTGTCACTTAGAGCAGGAAGGTCCTGGGTTCAGAATTTGGCCTGGGATTTGCGTGCTCTCTCTGGGTACTCTGGTTTACTCCCAGAGTCCAAAATCATGACTCGTACATGACAATTGGTCTCTCTAAGCGATCCTTAGGCGTGTGTGTGTGTGTGTGTGTGTGTGTGCATGGTTGTTTCCCCTTTGTGTGATAGAGTGGGCAGGGTGTACTCTGCCTCTTGGCCAATGACCAGTTGAGATAGGTGGCAGCCCCCCATCACCCTGCCACCCTACAAGGACAAGTGGGTATAGATGATGGATGTTGTCAGGAAGGTCCTATTTTTGATTTTAGAGGTCTGGCAGTAATCGGGCCTGAGAAAGGTTAATGAAATTGAATCACAGAAATCACTGTGAACTTAAGAATTAACAAAAGAACTACTTACCGTTTTACATAGAACCAAGTTGGTTTAGATTGCTTTCTCCATCACTTTAGAACCGCTTCTTTATTTCTTGTACTCAGATGCTTTTCTAGAGCCCTGTGCTTTTTATTTTTCTCCATTTTACCAACTCGGCTTTAAAAGTTGTTGTGCAACCTTCCCATATACAACACAGATCTGTTGTGTGGTGGTGTTCTTTGCAATCTTTGAGGATGTGGTCAAGGTTTAGTTGAGGTAGTTGCAACCCAAACAATCAAAGTGAAGAAAGAGACATCGAGATGGAAGCAGTCAGCAGACGGATGGAAAAGTGTCCCGCAGGTTCACTCTGACTGAAAACACGACTGTGGAAATAAGTCATGTTTGGACAGAGAGTCTGTTGTCACTTTGAACCGACAGGTTCTTGGAACTGTCAATGTTTTTCATATGCTTCATTTGCATACTCTTATCTGATTTGGTGGTGTTATCTTCTGAGAGAGAAAAAAAACACATTCTTTATGAGATGACAGTAAAATTTGCAGGTTTATTTTTAAACTTATCATCTAACTGTCACTCCAGTCATAAACAAGATCCACTCATTTGATCCAACCACCATGGCAGTCAGCTGTAATCTTTCTGGAATATACTTCAACATTCAGCTGTTTGCTTAGAAACACGAACCAGCCCTCTGATCAGAATATGGAAAGTTGGTTGCAGGCATAATGTGTTACAAACCTGTTGAGCAGGATATCAAATATTTGCTCAACTCATCTTTACATTGGTTAGCTGGATGTTTTCTGCTCTCACAACCAGGAATTAAAAGTCATGTTTGTTATACCTACACAGCTGTATGGACATCCGGTGTGTCAATCAATACACTGAGCTCGCGTTGACACAGAACTGTTGCTTTGCAGAAAACAGAGAAGTAATGCTGAGCCGTTATCATGAGCCCAAATATGAAAGCATGAGCTTGATGACAACCTGCCTCCATGTTCGAGACTCTTACTTTGATGTTAGATACTTGACATCAAAGCCTAGAAGATGCTTCTCCCTACTTCTAATTTTATTGTGTGGGAGCATTTTTAGCACCTGGTAGAAAAAAAACAAATGGTGACAGAGTGAAAATCAAGATAAAAAGGATTTTTAGGATACTGTTTACAACAGGTGCATTTCGATTGACCATATAGTTGGTCATTTTTAAAATAATTTTACTTAACGGAAACATGCCAATTAAAAAAATAAAACTTGAGTTTTTGATTAAAAGTTTTGGTGCTAGGATGAAGTGGATTTTCAGCCATATCAAAATTAGTATATTTTACAGAACCGCATCACACATAAAATCAAATGGATGTTACTACTGGCAAACCACAAAGAAGAAGATGATAGGAAGTAGTTAGAGGATCATGGCATGGCATGTTTTTTAATTACTTATGTGAGCAAACTTGTTCACATGATTTCCATAGCTTTATTTATTTATTGGAAACACCCCAATTGCAACAAAAAATTGTGTCTTTTTTTTTTTTTTACTTTAGAAGAATATTGAGTTTTCTCATGTTTGTCATGGAAACACAGCTGTAGTTAAAGTTAACTTCTGTTCTTGAGCTTCCAGTTAGCTAAAGATATATTTTAAAAATCTTCACTGTGTGTCATCTCTTGTTCAAAATGTCGGTTATTCTGTTTCTTTAAAACAGATTTTTTTTAAAATTAATGAAACCTCTTTTCAGTTGGCAACAATTCACGTGTTCACACGCAACATTTCATTTATGACCTACAAAGTATGAAGCAGCTCAGTTAAAGTTTACAGCTGCTCCACAGCTCTCATTCACTTCCATCATATAAACACAGGTCTGATCTCACAACATTATACTGTCACTGTGAGCAATCAGTGTGGCTGAGCATAACATCTAATCCCACAGATCCTGTGTGGGCTCACACTCGGTTAGGTTTAGGCTGAACTGAGCAGTCCTCTATCATAATACAAATTTTTACCAAGTATTCTTGGTCTAGTTTATAGTGCAAATATCTCAGTACACTTTAAAGAAGACAAAACTAACTTACAAGTAACTTTTCAGCAAGAGGTTGCGTTAAGTCAAAAAAAAAAAATCAGTAAAATTGATTAAAAAAAAGTATTAGTTCCACTTGCAGATAATTTCACTTATAACAAAACATGTTCCCTCTAAGTCAAATAATCTGCCAATCTGAAATATTATGGAATTATTGGCTTAAAACAAGCTCCTTGTTGAAAAGTTACTTGTAAGTTAGTTTTGTCTTATTTGAAATGTAAGATATTTAGTAGACTAAATAGCTTAGTGTAATATTTATTAAGACTAAATATTTTAGGATAGATATATTTATTATAAATATCTATTTGGTATAGATATTTAGTATTTAGTGTACTAAATATCTTAACATACTAAGATGTTACTAAGATATTTAGTATCTTAACATCTTAGTATCACATTATCCAATTTGCCGACAAATTGGATAATGTGTCGGCAAGCTTAAAACATTTTATTTCTCATGCTTTGGGCAATATACTCTTTTTACTTTCTGAAATTATGAAGTGCTGAATATTTGTTCTTGAAAGGGCATAGCTGGATGACATTTTTGTGAAAATTGTTAAACTAATGGCAGATCCTGTATGGGTCTTGCCACCAGTGATGTCAGAGTGATTAATATCTGTGTGTGGACTGCTAGAGGTCTGACTCAGTGCTTCCTGCTTTACTCACAGATGCGTTTTTAGGATTGCAAAATAATTTTAGACAGTCATTTTAACCAGAATGACATGGTACAATAACAGTGTGTGTTTTCATGTGGAACCCTACATTTATTTTAATGATACCGCTGTGATCTCACATGGAGTTCTGCTTCTGGACTGATGAGCAGAAGTGATTTGGTTTAATGTGACGAGAGTCTCCGACCCAGTTCACAGAAAGGCATGTTTCTGCGGATGCTCTGTGTGCAGTGAACCTGGACACAAACAAAACAACTTTCAAGCCTCAGCGTCTTAAAAAGAACCCCTCTCGAGTTTCATCTTCAAAGTCAGTAAAGTCATGTTGAATTGTTTGGTTTGACAATGTGGGAGTCCCTATGATTTGCTTGATGTGAGGTTTCAACATTACTGAAGATTCGTTTCAAAAAATAGGTTGTTTGTGGTAGATTTCGTGAAACTACAGAAATCTAGTTCCTGGAAGGTGGACAGTAACCAGATTTGTTTCTCTATGCAATAACCTTTAAGGTCAGGTAGCGACCTCAAAGGTTTAATGTATAGGAGGACCAGTAGTGCAATAGTAGAAGTAGTTTCCAGTCATGATTATACATTGCTTTTGCAAGAAATCACGTCCCATTGGTATTTTAAAGCTTGTAGAGAGAAAATCTCATCTGTTCAAATGAAAGTAAAATATATAATTTTTAAAAAAGGTGAAGTATTATGTAATGTTCAGGCAAATAGTATAATTTTATATCACAATTAAACAACTGTTACCTTCAGTTGTTGTGAAAAATGCTGTATGTATCAACTATGACAAACAAAATTGGACTTTGTAATTTAATGCCTTGAAAATGGGACTCTGTCTCTCTAAAAACTCCTCTGAAACTTCTCGTTTAGGAAGTCATCACTTATCGCTCCTCTATTAACCCTTTAACAGCATTTTTACCAGCGTTGCACTGAGAAGCAGCTCGTATCAGGAGTGCAGTGCAGTTCCACCAGCTGTTTGCTAATTGCTGCTGGCTAGTCTGAACAAGTCATCATACGAACTGCTTCTCAGTCTAATGCACCTAAGAACGGTTGTAAACGACATCACGGAGAAGCATTGTTGTTATGGTGAGCTAATGGAGAATGTCAGAACAATTGGGAGACTTTTTTAAAGAGACAGAGGCCAATTTCAAGACATCAGATGTGAAGTCAAATTTCTTTTAAGTCATATTTGATACAGCCTTTTTAAAACAACTTATAGTAACATGGTTACTTGACTGTGCTATGAAATGGCCCTATGTGCTTGGAAAGTACATAATACATTCCCTTTATAATTCTCATCATCCATCCATTATCTGACACCCTTATCCCATTGGGGTCACAAGGTGTTGCTGGTACCTATCTCCAACGGTCAACCTGACTGGCAACCTGACCCTGGACAGGTTGCCAGTCTATTGCAGAATTCTCATCATATCTAAGCCATTTTCTTTTGTAATCATTGTAATTACTTTTTAAAAATTGCTAGTTTTTGTTTCCTGCATCAAGTTTATAATTTCAGATAAATGAACAGTTTTAAAGACCCATCTTTGACAGGTTACCTTTTTTTTTATTTTTCATCTAAATATTTTTCTGCTTAGTACTGTCTTACTGTTGGGATGATAATCACGTCTTTTGACTCAGATTTTTGAAAATGTTTCCTTACTTGAGATTCAGGTGTTTGCAACTGTACAGTTATTATGCAAGACCTTATTGTGAAAGAACTTAAAACGGCAACAAAAGAAAGTACTTCCTTATTGTCACTCAGTTACAAAGCATCTTTACTTTTCTCAATTTCAACTAATTATATCGCCTTATATTTCCTCCTGAAAAAGTACCTTTTGAAATAATAGCTCTCTCTTCTACTTCTCCAGCAGAGGGCAGTACAGTGCTGGAATGTCTAGAAGATGTAGGTCAGGGCGTTGATGCTTGCTTTGTGTCTGTGTGAGTCTGTAGCTACAGGCAGATTCATTTTTGTTTATCCTTAGTGTAAGCGAAAATGAATCGTTTACACTGCAGTAAAAATGACTTCAAACAATTGGCTGTCCAGCCTGTTCTATGTTCAGTTTAAGGATCTTCAAAAAAGACACTGAACCCGTACATATCCTGATGTTCCTCTGATGTGAGACGGTGAGCATGGCAGAGAGGAAGAAGACTTCTACTTGTGAATATCTACATCAGGCATTCTAATTTCCCGAAATGACTTGGACTGTTGTTTCTTAGAGCTCCAAAAGCCTCTGATCAAAAGTTTTGTTATTAGGGATGGGGATTTATCACATTTCACATCTTTAAGCATTTATCCTGATAAAGTTCTTATCATGATAAGAATTTAAATGTATCGTTGTCAAAATGAATTCCAATTAATGATGTTTAAAAAAGGAGCATTGGATAGTTTTGATCTCCACTTTTATCATAATCACAGTAAAACAATAAAAGTTTAAGCCCATAATCGCCCACTTATAGTTGTTACTACTTTGCTGTTTTAGCTCTTCATCTTTGTATTTTTCCAATGCTGTCACACTGTACAGACTCACCTTCTTATCAAATTCTGCTGCTGAGAAGTTCAAATGATTTCCATCTTACTCCAACACACATTTAGCTGTAGCTCAAAAAGAGTTTGAACTTCTACAACATTTGTTTGGTTCTCGTCTTGTTTCATTTCTGCAGCACGAAATGGTGACACAGAAAGAGGAAGGTAACCAATGTCAGAGGGAACAGTTGGAACGTTTTCATTTAGAGACAAGTGCTAAACGAGCCGGCCTGTCTGTTGCCTGTGGGGACGGTTGGCATTTACTCTCTGAGCTGCAGCCAAGCGGAAGAACGTTACTGGGTCAGTGCCTTCTGAAATCCCACTGCTGCTGCAAACGTGACTGTCTACTTTATAATGGGAGTACTGTAGTACTCCCATTATAAAGTATAATGGGAGTACTATATATATATATATACTTTTTTTTTTCCAAGCAAAAATGAAAAAAAAAAACTACAATATGACTCAAACTCTGAACTTCATATTTTGTTACACTGCAACCACAAACATTCATGTATGTTAGAGTTAGTACATACACAGATTAATTCATGGAAGGCGCTTGGTGAGCAGTTTTCAGCTTTAATGAGCGAACTCGATGGAGGCTAACACTTTGACATCATACGTGTCTTTGTCATAAATTAGCATTTATGATGAATTTAAGGAAAATTGTACATAGGCTTTAAGGCTTGGTGTGAAAATGAAGCATGTTTGTGGAGAAGGACCTCTTGCCTACAGCTGATGATGTGTGATGCTCCGGGGCCTTTTTGTTTTCCAAAGCCACTGAGAACCATGTTAGAGTGTTTGACTTTATGAAACCCTGAAAATATCAGCAGATTTTTTTAAGAAAGAAGTTGGCCTCTGTCACAAAACTGAAAATAGACGTTCAGCTGCCTGATTAAAATCCTGCCGAAGAAAAGGGAACATAAGACAGGACGTCAGACTCTGGAGAGATTGTGGAGGACCGTCACTTATTACTCTTTGTATGAACTATTTATGAATACACAATGTTAGAAAAACATGTAATAAAACATATGTGTGCAATAGAATAAGCAGTAAGAAGTCAGCTAAATAAAGTTGTTATATTCTTTCTCCTCTCAAATTCTCTCTACCTTGGCCTGAGAATGAGCTCAGGGTCAACAGGGACAAATACATAACAGATTTTGCCTCATTTGAGAATGTATGTTTTTCTAATTTTAGGATAAAAGAGCTGGTTCCTGGAATGAAGTAATCAAACACAGCAGCTTGTTCCCAGAGTCAAACCTGCGCTCCTGTTTTACCAGATTGATATTCCAGGACAATAAATATTCTGTCCTAGTGACATCTCACTGCAACAGTGTCAATTAAAGTGATCTCTGAATCAGATAGACAGCTGAAGCCTTGCCTTGTCTTAATATATTTATGCATGGGAGTCTTTCTGGGTTCATACTTCAAAAGCCTTTGTGTACCACAGAGGAAAAACTTCCAATTCCAAAGCAAATAACTTTCCTGTGAGTAGATAAAGGAGCTGGTGGGAAGGACAAAACCCCGTGCTTATTAATATTACAATTCCCCACTCTGATCTCAGCAAGATGGAGATTTGGACCCCAAAAAAAGCCTGTGAGAACATTTCCATTGCTGGCCTCAGAACAACAAACAGTGAGACAGGAAGGTGCTGCCTCATATTAGAGCATTGTTTTGGGCAATGGCCTGGTTCCCCTTTCAGGACACTCCCACTTCTAATCATCCCATCATCAGCTGATATTAATCCACTCCCTGATACCTTCCCATCCAATCACAGCTTGAGTTAAAAGTAAATTCAGTTTTTGAATTTACTTTTTGAATTTACTTCCTCATATATGCTGTCACAGAAAGGCAAACAATAACTTAATGTTATCTGTCAATGTGTCAGTGAAGCACTAATGAGATTCTAATTGGATTGTAGAGATTGCTGACCATACTGAACTTTCTAAACCTCCTGCTGATTACAGGAGAGTGGCTGACCAGACAGTAGAAGTTCAGGCAACGTGTCCCATTCATTTGGCTCTGCTGTTGTTGGGAAGGTCTCTGCCAATCATTTACATTTTTGTACTCAAAATCCTACACTCAAAAGACCATTTAACTGAAATATTTTATATTGCATACATTGTAATTTTGTGCATATTGAAAAACCTTATTAAATGCTACAAAACCATAAAGAATTATATGGGATCACATTCCTGCCAAAACATCCCTAGCAGCTCATGAAGCAATCCCAGCAGTGCATATCTTACTCTTTCCACGGATGTACTTGTCAGTTGGCTCCAGTGACTTTTCTGATTGATCTTATTGGAAGGGGCAGTGCTAAGGAGTGGCAAGGGGCATAACTCACTGGCAGTGTACACTTCTGGAACAAGCAGTTCCTCTTCAAAACAGGTGGTGGCAGCGGTGAAATTTTAAAATGCTGCTATAGGCCTTCAAGGAAATGTTATGTCTGCAGCAAAACATCAATATATGGATGTTTTGCTGCATCGATCGGTCCTTGGCCACCACTGAGTGAGCAGCAGAGTCAACAGATGGGTGGAGGGGTGCGTTTTACCACTTGTCATGCTGTGTTCATGGAGTTATCTACTTTACTGAATAAATGCCCCATTGCAGTTGCCTAACAAGCTCCATAGAGCTTTTGACAGGAGTATCTGTTTTCCTGAATTAAATTTGAAGTCAATGCTTCCTTTTATCCAGATAGGTGTTGATATCGGGGTAAAATTTAACATCGATACCAAGTGGATATTAGTATCAGATTGATACTAACAAAAGACTGATACTTTAGTTTCACATACCCTCTTGAAATGTTATTTTCTTTCATTGTAGTTATATGAAAATAGAAAAGGTTTATCTTTGATTCGCTCTCAAATAACTTTGACACTTTTTCAAACTTAAGACACAATGCTGACAATGTTTTTTTTGTATTTCTATTGTTTCTGTTTATCTTGTTAGCATATCACTAAAGTATTTTGTAGGCAACTGAAAACCTTATCCAAATCCTGTCCTGAGTTTTGACCAAAACACTTCAAAAGTTAAACAATGAAAACACCTAGATGTCAGAATATTGATATTTAACCTTAAATAAGCATCGGTATTTATATTGGGGATACATGGTAACAGACACTCCAAGACCCTCACCTGTCATGAATCGTGGTTTAGATGGTGAGGCAGAATGCAGGCAGGACCCAGGTAGAAGTGAAAGTAATGATTTAATGATGAAAATGTGGCTCAGACAGTCCAGGATACAGGCTGCACGGCAGAGCGGAAGCTAAGGCTGAGCACCGGTAGCTAACAGCATCAATAAACTGACTTACTAGAGCTAAAGCCAACACAGGACTTAACAGTACAACTGTGACGACTAACTGTTACAACAAAACGTGACAAACAACATGACTGACTGACTGACACAAGACAAGGATCTGACAAGGGACAAAGACAACAGGTGGACTTAAATACACAATCAGGGTAATCACAGCAGACGAGACACATCTGGGAACAATCAAAACAGGACAGCACAGACTCGCAGAAACAGAATCTAAGTAAACACAGAAAAACTCAAATCCTCACATCGCCATGTAGTTATTCCCTAAAGTACAGGCAGACTGCACTGCCTAAAATTGTTTTTCCTGCACCTAATTATGAACTTTAGTTTCATGAATTTGCTCCCATGTTACTCACTTACAACCCTTCTCCTCTGAACAAGACAACACAGGTTTTAATGTGAATGCCTTTATTCATTCCTACTCAGGGGTTTTTGGGTCATTAGTGTCTACTTATCATGGCTCATTAGTTTCCTCATTTTGTGAGGGAAGAAAACAATAACCCTGTTTGCTGCTAACAACATGACATACAGTTCATTTAGTACTTCCTATTTGTTTTTCTCTAACTCTGGACAGTGGCTGGTGCCATATTGCTGTTCTTACAAGTTCCAGCACAGGTGAGGAGTTTTTTTTGTTTGTTTTCCTCCAGAGGATTATGTAGACCAGGAGAACTCCTCCCACCCTGTGGGACTGCTCAGTGGGACGGACACTGAGGCCAATCTGCTGATGTGCTGCCTCAGCGCTAGACTTATAAGAGGCTTTGGGAGACAGGCTTAGCACTAGGCATGGATGCCTTTTTCAACTTTCCCTCTCTCCACTTCTCTCCTGCAAATTTTGTCTATTTACTAAACATCACAAGATCTATTTATCACAGAAAAAACTAAAGGTAGGAGACAGGATAAATATTTATTGATATTTTATTTGCATTTCAAAATATGAATCTTTGTAATTGTGATTAATATGACGGAAACAGCCACACTACTCCAACTTGTGTGTTTCTATTTGCATCACAGTAAATGTTTGTGGTAAAAGTGAAAGAAACTACTGTTATTAATAATAATTCTATTTTTCTAAAGCTATAAATTAACTTATCAAAACACTTCTTGAGAACATATTGTGGCATATACGTTGTTTTCTATGTAAAACCTTAAATGTGTAGGTTTATTATTGTGCCAAGTGTAGTTTAAAAACCATTTTTACATTTATCTTATTATTGATTTATTATGCAAATATTGCAGTTAATTATTTCAGCTTCACAGTTTGTCCATGGAATCTGGGTAATGATTCTTTTTTTTTTCTACGTATACCCAAAATGAGCTTTTATCATGTACCAGGTAAATGTTCTGCCTGGGGAGTTTTCTGTGAGTTATTCTTTAACGTTCCAGTCAGTCATGTTGCTTATTTACAAGTTTTAGTAAAAATCATGTTTCATTTGATTTTACTGTAGATTTGAATGTATTCATCAGGCCACATTTCACCTTTACTTAATAGATTGATGCCATTTCTGATCGGGACGTATTGCTTGCTTCATGCTTTCCTTCTGCAAGGTTATCTGGTCAGAATACGTGGTTATCTCATACAAAATACACTATTCCTGGAATGCTTTGAATTCCGGTTTTGTCAAAATCTAACATTTCTGACCCGTGAACTTTGGAAAATGACAATGGATGTTTTGTGGCAGACATAAATATAAAGCATATTTTACACTCAGACATTGTTTCCTGTGGTTGAACCATCCACAAATCCACAAATGAATTGGATTTTGTTGAGAAAAATTATTATTTTAAAAGTTACTTCCAACGTTTTCATCCAAAACTGTGCTCCATTCGATTTCTTCTAAGCAAATTAAAAAATTATCAAAGAAAAGCATGGTGGGAATGTTTCAGAAGGAAACATGAGGAATCTTTGGCTTTAATTAGTTCTCCACTTAATTTTTGCATGATTTTTTGTAAATGTTATTGCAACCTACTGGTGTGCCATTAGTAATAGTTTTTGTTAAAAGAAGGTGAAGCAGTGGAGCTGGTAAAATTGCTGAGTATAGTTTTGCCCATTTTAAAAATACAAAGTTTAATCATGTTTTTTACAGTGTCCTCTTGAAATTCAGTCCTACTTACCTGTGTTTGGGTGAACAATCTAAAAATAGTTTATCACCCGTTTTGAATACATTATTTACATTGAACATGCCAAGTAACTTCTCTGTTCTAAGAGCAAAGCTTAATATTTTTGCTCAAATCTTTTTAATTCTGGTTCCACAAAGACCAAAAGATAAATCCTAAAAGGTAGAGTTAAGTTTGAGTTTGAGTTATGCGTTTAAACTAATTAATAACCAAAAGGTTCAGACTCATTGGCTAATATGAGTTTAACTCTGATCTTAACATCTTTCAGAACTGATATTGAAATCATATTGCCCTGACAAGGAAACAACAAGAAGAATGTCTCAACTCCATGTATTCAGTTGTTCATTTTTGGTATAAACTTTGTCCAGGTCAGACTGGCATAGTCTTGGAGCTGATCCCAGTTAAAATGTTTTATCAAACATTCAGTCTATAGATTATACTGGCTATACCTTAACTATAGTCAGTATAAGTCAGTCTTTGGTCAGATGTTTTGCTATATGATCTTCAGTGGGCTACAATGTCTGTATCAGCCTCTTTGCACTTATTTGTCCTTGGTGGATGATGAGATTGAGTTAGTCCTTGAATTCTAGAAGAAGTTACATGTCTAAGACATAAGTTCATGTTTATATGGTGTACGTTTATTTGTTTGTTTGGTAATTTGTTGATTTTAGCCTAACTTCCGCTGTTTTCTCTCAACAGGATGCCATTACTTTGCCTGTTCACCTGGCTCTCTCTCCGTCTTCTACCTCCTAATGTGGATAAACCTTTGAAGAGTCTTTAGCTCTGTAAAACATCAGCTTTGAGCACTGTGGGTGCATGAGCTGTGCAGCAAAGGAAATAAAGAGCAGGAAAAGAAAAAACCGAGATGAACCCAACTGACGATTGGCAGGAGCAATATCCCCTCAACTTTTTGTCTCGGGGCTGCTAAACATAAAATACATCTCTTTCCCATTCCGAGACCCTCACAGGACTTCCAAAGTACCCCTCAGAGGGGTGATGCCAGTGTTGCTTAATGCCGACGCCTCTTTTAGCTCCAGGCAGGAGCTCCTGGACCTTCAGGACTGTCCACTCAATGGGGGCCGCTCTTTGGACACCCCTAGTCCCGTGGACTCCCAGACAGGAAGCCCTCTCGGGTCTGGTCCTAGAAGCCCTGGCGGGCCAGGAGCTGATGACCTCACTGGAGCCCTTATTTTCACAAGGGCATCGATGCTGCCGGGGCAGTTATATGGAGAGAGCAGTCAGCCTGACACAGAGGTTCCTTCGGGGTCGACACTACAGCCCAATGACTCTGATCAGCTGTGCGGTTGGGGGGCTCTGAAGCCTAAAATCATCCAAGTGTTCAACACCCCTCGTTGGGTGCTGTTCTTTCTTTGTGTGGCCTCTTTTCTCCAGGGAATGATAGTCAATGGCTTGATCAACACGGTGGTGACCTCCATCGAGCGACGCTTTGACCTGCCCAGCTATCAGGCTGGTCTCATTGCCAGCTCCTATGACATTGCTGCCTGTGTCTGCCTGGCCTTTGTCAGTTACTTTGGTGGTACTGGACACAAGCCCCGCTGGCTGGGATGGGGCGTGCTCATTATGGGGCTGGGTTCCTTGGTGTTCAGCTTGCCTCATTTCACTGCTCCTCCCTACTTGGTCAGCATGCAGGAGCAAATAGGAATGTGTTCTGCCAATGGCACCAGCCAGTGCCAGAACAAGGAGGGAGGAGGACTGTCAAGTTATCGCTTTGTGTTCATGCTGGGACAGTTTCTGCACGGTATCGGCGCCACGCCTCTTTACACATTAGGGGTCACGTACCTGGACGAGAATGTCAGCTCCAACTATGGACCTGTTTACATGGGTGAGTGTCGTGTACAACCCTGTGCTGTTTGTGTGCAACAAATACACAGCGTATGTTTATTAAAACTGATCATAAAAAAGAAAAACAGTTTTGTGTAAAATGACAAACCAAAATAAATATGCTTTCATGATACTAGAAAAGCTGTCATAAAAAGGAACGTCTTTTTCTGTCCATATGTAAAAAAAGCCTTTTTCTTTCTAAATGATACAAATTCTAATTTCTGAAAAATTTGCATGTTTTTTTATATTTATCTGTAGAAGTAACCTTTTCTACTTCACTGCATATTATTGATAATGATTTTGTGGTTATTAACAGTTGAATACACATAATTTAAAATTAATATATTGGTACTATAATCCTTTTTGGCTTCTAAACCTTATTTATGGGCTCTAACCTGAGGTTATTGAACTGGACTTAATATGACGAAAGCACTGATCCTTTTTTGAGTTTTTGAAATTTGTAAAATAATTGTTTCGGTATGACTCAAACTTCTACAATTTGAGTTGTGTAATAAATTCATTCCTAAACACAGAATGCTCACTTTCATCTTAAAAGCAATTCCAGCGTTAGGACTCAGAATCACTTATGTATGTGCTTTCATAGCATCTCATTAGGTTTTCTGCAGCATTTGTACCTAAAATGATGTGCATCCATTTTTGTGTTTTCCTGTATTCATTCATTCATTCATTCATTCATTCATTCATTCATTCATTCATTCATTCATTCATTCATTCTAATTGCAGTGGTCTTACAGAAGGTGATCACTGGATTTAGGTTCAAAGGATTTAGACACTAACAAACTTACACAATATTTACTCTCAGTATCTTGTTTCCAATAAGTGCCAAGTTGTCATAGTTTCATTTCATATATTTGTCTGCCATCAAATATACAGAATCTGTTCCCATCAAACACAAACACACACAATGCAGAACGCCTTATTCACCAAAAATTGTTTTCTTTATTAAAAAAATGACCCCTCCTCTGATTCAGAGCTCATAAAAAGAACAATGGGGGCCTTTTAACCTGCGGGACAGGAGGTGAGTAGGGAACAGGAAGTAGTTGTACTGGCACGCCCTGACTCTGTCTTTGGTGTTTGTCTCACCAGGGATCTTCTACACAGCAGCTGTTGTGGGGCCCGCTGCAGGCTACCTGCTGGGAGGTTACTTCCTCACCATCTACACAGAGACTCATCTGGCGTGAGTTTATTTGAGTGACTAACAATATAACAGGATTAAAATGATGAGGGGGGAAGAACAGAATTTTACTGACTATTTAATACTGGATTGTGTCTTATTGCAACATGTAACGTGGCCTAGCAAAAGTTGAAAAAAAAAAAACAGATCTATTACACAGTATACTAGGAAGTATAATAAAGAGTAAGAACTAAACATTTACACATTTTCAGTTGCATTTGGGCTTAGTGGTCTCTACAGTTACATCTCTTTTAATTAGGTGTTAAAGAAAGTAAGCATGCCTTAGGCTTCTGAAAATGATGATGTCCGAACTTGACTTACATTAACCAGTCAAAGTGGACAACAAAGTCTTCAAATTGAATTTGAGTTGGTAAAACAAAGCTTGGTACAGCAGTTTTTTTTTGTGGGGGTAAGGAGTTCAGAATGAATGCCTGCAGGCAATAGCTTGGAGACTTAATAGACAAACACCCTATGTAGGGATTAAAAGCACTCACCAACAAGCCCAGTCTGCCTGTAATTCTCCACAGTGGTGAAAGTCTGCTTCTGAAAAAAAAACTGCAGTTCAAAAAGCTTAAACTCTAGCAGAGTTTAATAAATTTCTGTTTCAGAACAGCATTGTTATTCTACATACACAATTGTGTTACCAGGTTACTTCATACAAGTAAGTCATAGTTGTGTAAAACCATTGAAGGGAAGCAGCTAAAAATCTGTTTAAAAAAAAACAAAACATAAAAAACAATAATCACTGCTCAACTTACCAGCAACTCTGCTCCAACTCTGTTGGCACAATGATGTAGCTGTCAAATTCTAAGGATGATCCACATTTTGCTTAAAGTCACTTTAAGCAAATGTTGTGCTATATTTACATTATGTGAATTGGCCAACTGTGATTTATTTATTTTACAAACTTTCAGTATCCATGGTTTTCTGGCTTCAAAGTAGGATTTCATTTGATCTTTAAATTAAATATAAATTCAATTTAAATCTATTTAAATAACATGTATTTAATATACTTATTGCAAAAAACAATAAAGAAATATGATGCTAATCAACTTATCTGAACTTACATAAATAAAGCTGACCAGAGATCAAAATGCTCCTGTATATAATGAAAAAAAAAATAAAAATAAAACTATAATTTTGTATAAAACAAAGTTGTGTAAGACAAACTTGAAGTTTGGCATCTAGCTGTTAACATGGTCACAGTCAAATGGTAAGTAACATTTTATTTGCTACAGAACGGAGATGACTCCAGAAAACCCACACTGGGTTGGGGCTTGGTGGATTGGCTTCCTAGCAGGAGGAGCAGCTGCTTTACTGGTAGCTTTCCCCATCCTTGGCTACCCACAACAACTGCCAGGTACTACTCATACCCACTGCTTCATCACTCCTACTCCGGCTTTAGTATCCTAAACGGAAACTCTACATCTCGCGCTGTATTATGACACGGTTTGGGAAGGCAAAAATATCAATCATAGCCTAATATGACTCGTTCTGGTTCCACGCAGGCTCCCAGGAGCATGTGGCGGGGCGGGTGTCTGAGGCCCACCAGCTGAAAGATGGAAGCCACAATACAGCCTCTGACCCTCAGTTTGGAAAATCAGTCAAAGACATGCCAAGGTAGGGGTCTAATTAAAGCAGGGGTCTGATTTGGATACAGCAGACTTTTTTGGCGTAATCTTCAAATCATGTGTGGGAACCTGACAGCTTTTAGCTTTTTATCCTGCATTAGAAAATGTTTTGGTTTCAGAAAAGATGGCCACATGACACAATGAAGACTCTCAGCATAAATAATGATTGCTATTGGTAGATGTTATCTCACTTCCTAGTGTGACTATATGATTTCTGATCAATAAAAGTGTTACATCTATTGTCCCAAAGGGACTTAAAAGTCTGAAGTTATAAAGTTTAGAGTAATAATTTTTAGCTAAGCATTGTTTTTGGTGTTTGGGATTCTTGTCCTGTTATACTACCTGGTTTCGGAAATGTTTTGGCTGCCAGACAGACAGACTTACAGAACATTTGAATCTAGAATAAATGCTGGTATTCAGAGGAATTCATGGTCAATTCAATTAAAAAAGGCTGCAGACATTATGAGTACAAAACAACCCCAAATCCTGAAATCCCAACCAGGCTTGACAATCGGCACAAAGTGTTTGTATTAATATGATGTTTGGTTTTGTCCAAACATGGCCACTTCCCAAACCTCATGTTCTCCTGCCATTTTGAGCACTCTTTTAAAAGTGTTGTTGTTTGGTCTTTTTCTAAATGTCATGAACTTTAACATCGCACATGCTAACTGGGGCTGATAGTTTAAGATGGAACCATATATTTTCTGAGCATTGCAATCCCTGAACTGGTGAATTGTTGGTGACCCATTCATTCCTGTGGAGTCTGCAGGCTTTCAAATTCAAATCTAAAAATACTTTATAGATCCCACAGAAAAATTTAATAGATAAAATAAAAATAAAATACATAGACTTTCTTAAAGTAATATTTTCCACTTGTGACTAATCTGTCTTTGAAAATTGCATTTTCGCCTACATATTATTTTATAAGCCCATTGCTGTTTGGCGTTGTATGTTGTATGTAAGCATGTATGTTTTAACTTCTTTTGATCATGCTGATGTTACTCTCCCTCTGTTGCCAGGTTACGCTTTGTTTTTCTTCCCATGGCTTTTTTTCCCCTCATTTACGATATGTTTAATAGATAACAGTTTTGAAATGTTATGCATTTTTGTGCATTTAAGGTTCGAAACACTCTCAGCACCTTCTAAAAACAAGATCTCTTTTGTTTAGTCCTGATGCATAAACCCCTGAAATAAGAGATTGATGGTGACAGGTTCCTTTTACTGCAAGTGGAAACTGTTTGAATTATTACAGTTTGAAAGATGTACTTCACACTCTAATATTTTCTCAAGTAAATGACAAATCTGTGTGAAAGTTTATCAGTCCTACATATAAATTCCAAACATTTATGTAAGAATGAGTAGGTTCTTATCAAAATGTTGCAACTAGCTGAAACATAGCAGTCATTAGAGCAGAGCGTCGCAGGTGAGTGACACTTCTGATTCTTTAGGTTACAACAGTGCTTACTATAAGCCCGTAGAATGACGTCATCTCTGACCGAGTCTCTTTTGGGATTTGCGAGGATTACCCAAAACATTACGTAACGTGATTATTTATCTTTAGGTCCAGTGCAGTGATTATCTGTCTACACCCTGGGGAGATTACTGCGGACTGTTTTAATTAAAAAAAATAAAGCTCAGGCTTATTTACCCACAATGAGAATACACATACTGACGATCTTCTCTAACTTGTTTCAGATCTGTGCTGCTTCTCTTGAAGAACCCTACTTTCCTCTTCCTGTGTTTGGCGGGAGCCACTGAGGCCACGCTGATCGCAGGCATGTCCACCTTTGGACCAAAGTTCTTGGAGTCCCAGTTCAGTCTCAGTGCATCTGAAGCTGCCACCTTGTTCGGTAGGTGACCGGACAATGAGGGTTGCAGACAGGACTGAACATCTATTTAATCTTTTTCTACAGGGTCATGCAGAGGAAAAAAAATGCTGAACATTTAACATATAGACAATTTATGTGATAATGTCTCTTAAAATATTACCAAGTTTTAAGAGACAACTTGGTAATGTAATGTACAATGCAACTATTTCAAAGTGGTAGCTTTTTTCCATGTATTATTGTTGTTGGAATTAATGCAATAAAGCAAAACAGCAATATCCTGGTTGCACAAGTGAACCTTCTGAGACTACCATTTAATGTTGACCCAGCATTCAGTCTTCCTCAGTACTGGAGTTGCACAATATCAGGAAAATATGTAATTACAATACCGTGATCGAAAACTGTGACGATAATGTACAATCAACAAACATTTTCCTGGCACCTTTTTCTGTTGCCATTGCACAAAATCCAGCACTCCCTGTGAGCTTCATCCTACCCAACATTACATCCAAGCAGTACTTTGCAGCTGGTGACAAAAACTTTGGAGATTGGTGGAGAGGACTCTTTCCATTTTTTCCGAGATGTTTAAACAAGATGCCTGCATCTTGTTTATTACAGTCATGAGTAGCATCAACATCTAGTGAAGGTTTTGCACAGCCTGGTTGATTGGCTTCACCGCAGTAAATGGAAACATGCCTGATTTGCATTTCCTCTTTTGAAGCATTTTAAAAGAGTGCTCAAAATTTCCAGAGCAGTTGGATGGAAACATAGCTAATCATGTTTTTTGACTGTCGGAGGAATCCAGAGTAGAAACCACGCATGCACAGGGAGAACATCCAATCTCCGTACAGTTTGCACATATGGAGCAAACTGTATGGAAGGACCCAAGACATTCTTGCTGCAAGGCAACAATGCAACTGCAACAAGGCAAATGTAGCCAGAATTCATAACATCTCACAGAAGAGATATCCTCACAGGGGAACCTTTATGAGGTACAATCAAAATGTTGGATGCTCACAGGCATTTACCAAAGAAAACTGAAAGCAATAGGTGCTTCAATAAAGTATCAGTTTGAAGGTGTGCATAACCATGCAATCGGGTTATTGCATTTTTTTTTTATTTTTTCCTTCTAACACATTTGCTTGTTTAAAAGCTGGATTTTTATAGGATAAATGCCAGTTAATATGCGAAAAAGATGTGGAAAGAGTTTTAAAATATGTGCCACTATCTCTCTTTCTCTCTCTTTTTCTCTCTCTCTCTCTCTCTCTTTTTTTCTCTCTCAGCCAGTGAGAAACAGGAATCAGATTTCAGATTGTATTTCTGTGCACTGTTCTTACCAAAAAGTGGACTTGATGCCTTCTTTCAGTTTTGTTTCTTTCTTTTACTTCGTCCTTTGTCTCTGTTCCCGGTCCTGGTTTCACTGTACACTCTAAGGAGACTCTGTTCATTGTCTTCTTCTCTTTCTTTGTCTACATCTTCTCATCTGAACTATCACTTTCTCCCTGTCCAACCGTAACTAGGGCAAAAGCTAACTATATGCTGTAATACTCACTCATAATGTTTCATATCTTTGATAAAACCTTTAAAGGACCAGTCAAAATTGTCAGCGCTCACTACTGACCATTAATATTTCCTATAACTTTAAAATATGTTGATGCCACAGCTTACTGTGTTTTTTTTTTATTCAAAAGTGAATTTACCTCTAAGCCGAACTATGTTTTTTTTCTTTCTTTCTTTCTTTCTTTCTTTCTTTCTTTCTTTCTTTCTTTCTTTCTTTCTTTCTTTCTTTCTTTCTTTCTTTCTTTATTTATTTATTTCTGTCTATGTTTTTTTTCTGTGCCTCTTAAGGATACATGGTGGTACCAGCAGGGGGCGGTGGTACTTTTACAGGCGGCTACATCGTGAAGAGGCTGAACTTGCGTTGCAGAGGCATCATACGCTTCTGCATGATGTGTGCTCTGGTCAGTCTGCTCGCCATCTTCATCTTCCTCGTCCACTGCCCCAACGTGCCCATGGCTGGGGTCACGGCCCCTTATCAGTTGGGGCTGATGGGGCAGGACCAACTGGACCACTACAAACATCTGTATGACAAACCCAAGAAACCGCGACTCAGAAACAGGTGGGGATTATTCTCTTTACATCTGGTAGGTAAAAAGCAACAAGACTGAAATTTTGATTTGTTCCAGGTGTCCATATTGGGCTGAAATCAGTTCTATATGTCCTTCAGCTTGGCTCTAGCTGGAAGTTTAGCATCCTTACACCTGTCCTCTGTTATCACTGTTTTATGTAATTACAAGATGGTTTTCGTAAGCTACCATCTCCATTATTCTGAATAATCATACATTCTAAATTAATTTCATTATTTTCATTTCATGTATTTCATTTCATTCATTACATTAATAAATCCCTGAAATGTTAATGACCTATAGTGTGCTATGTTGTAATGAAGTACTTTTTAGGGTTAGGGTCACCTTCTTTTCTTAAATTTTGAGAAATATACATAAATGTACTGTATGAATTTGTTGTCCTCTGGAAGAAAATGTTAAATCAGTCAAAATCCTAATTGGCAGACCAATTAACCAATAACAGTGAAGTTTGCATCTAACAATTAATAACATGTTAAAGCTACATAAATATGTTCATCAGTTGATCTGTTGTAACAGCAGCTCTCCATATGCCTTATATAAAAGTTTAATCTGACTTTATTGTGTTTCAGTTTAAGAGGAATAATGCATTAAGCTTTGAGAACAGAGCCCACCATGTCTGAAAGAACAACCTGATAAGAAGTAACCCAAGGAGTTATTGTTTCATTAATTTCAAAGGAAAGCAAGGTCACAGCCAGTAAAGCAGCAAAGATGTCTGTGTTGTGGTGCAATCAAAAGGAATAAGTGAGGAGGAGTCAGAGTTTGTTGCATTTAAAGCAAAGGCTGTAGAACAATGAAATGGAGAAGTAACTATAAGTTTAAAATGACATTTCCAGAGTCTTCTAGAGAAAGACTGTTTATTTTTATTAAGCTTATTTGAGTGAGTCTGAAATGATATATAAAAATAACAAAACAAGTAAATCAGGTAAAACAATGTACTTCATTAAAGAAGCTAAAGGATGTAGCCAGCATTAGATACATAGGGTTATTATTTATATCTTTTTCAGACCCACATACAGGAAATCCTTTTAATTCAGTGGCATGTTGACCTGTGACATTTATTTACTATGGAGTAATTTCATTGATAGTTGGTTTTTACTTGTGTTTAAGGAAAATATGTTGAAGTAGTGCTGCTCCTATTTGATCAGAAGTACTGTAAGTGTGTACATGAAATGTCAATACTGATACATGATGTTAGGCTAATATCAGAGTGTGTTCAGAGAATCCAGTATGCATCATTTTAAGATGCTACGCCTCATTTATTCTCCTCTTATCCACTAGCCAATGGCTAAAAATACATCACATAACAAAGTGGTTCTAGCCAAATTGAAACAGACCAAATTCCTTCTTTGGGCCCCTGCTTCCACCTGTTTCTCACTGACTTTCTCTTCTTGTCTTTCTTCCTTTGCTTCTCTCTGCAGCTCTTCTCTGGACATGAACCTCACAGTGAGTTGTAATGCAGCTTGTAACTGTGCCAGAGAAGTGTACAACCCAGTGTGTGGGGCGGACGGGGTGATGTATTACTCACCGTGCCACGCCGGCTGCACCTCCATCAACCACACACAACCGTCCACAGGCAGACAGGTACAGCACACACTGCTTGTTTTACTTCAGTAAGACTGGAAGAACATGACCCGGGCGATAACTGAGGCAGTTCAGAATGATCTGCAGGTTCCTGAATGTCTATTGTGTTTAGACATTCAGATGTGGCAGAGTTAATTAGAAGACTAAGAAGTTGTAACTTTCCAATGTGTGCAAGAGAGCTCGTCAGCAGCTATACCTGGGGAAAAACGGCAATGTTCATTTTTTAAGTTATATGTTTTGCTTTGACTTTCTAACGTCAGAGAAATTGTACTCCACAGTGACATATTTCTGACAAATTTACCCATAACCCATTTTTGAACAAGGAACACGGTCAATAAGGAATCTGCGTATTTATTAAAGACATGTAGCGATCCTTCCAAGAGCAAGAGAGCTCTTTGAAACAGAACACAAAGCTCTGCCACAGAATCCACATATGGGGAAATGCAAATGTTAATTTATTTATTTAAATTTAGTTAAATGTGAAGTCAGATCAACACATTTAACTTCACATTTTCATAGAACTTCTCAGTTGTCATATTTAGTTAGCAAAATATTACTCCACAGTTACTTGTTTCTAACTAAATTGCCCATAACCTAATTTTGAGAAACACAGGAACAATAAGGAACCTGTTTTTTATTATTTTTTATAAAAGACATGTAGAAAAAACCTTATTGAAAAAAAATAAATAAATTTTCAAAATTCAAACGTTAAAAAAAAAAGCTCAGTGATGAACACTATACCTGTGTCGGTGTTTCAGGTGTACTCTGGGTGTGGCTGTGTGGTGGGGAACGTTTCGTGGGGTGAGGAGGGCTTCGCTCTGACAGGGAAGTGCAGCAGCACCTGCCACCACATGCCAGTCTTCCTCTCCTTGCTCTTCGTCATCATCTGTTTCACCTTTCTCTGTAGCATCCCAGCTCTCACTGCCACTCTCAGGTATGTGTCACGACAACAGAAGGATGTCTTTGTTAAGCAGATGCTAAATTCAGTCGAAGTGGTTTACTTGATATATAGCACAGCCAATAAATACAAATGTGGATCTTCAGAGTGAAAATGAGATAAAAAGCAAATGTAATTTGCCATAATTCTGACACTAGATGGCAGCAAAGAGCTTGCAGTGTAAATCCTGGTGTGTGTAGTAAATGCATCAGGCAGCATTAGAGAAAACTAAAGGGCTCTGTGTGGTTAAGCCGAACTGCTGAAATCAGTTTTCATTGTTGCAGGTACATGTTGAAAATCACATCATTTTGTCACCTGCCCTCGCTTGTCAAACCTCCCCTGGGTAACTTGTAACAGTCCCCTCTCTAAACACATGGTAAAACATTTACAGGAGCTTGACTCCTGTGAAACCCCTCCCGCTGCAGTAAACCCCTTTGTGCACCGTGAAGGGTCTGTGCAAAAGCGAACATCCGAAAATGATGTGACCATCATGAGAGCAGCAGTTCGGCCATGCTGAGCCCTTAAGAAAGCGAGTTAGAAGTAAACTTAAGGGAATAGTTTACAAGTGTTTAAGCCTAAAAGTCACAACCTTGGATTTGTGTTTCCAAAAAGCAGAATTTTACTCAGTCAGCCATGGACTAGACTTTGAGTTGAAGTCTGTCTTTATATCTGTCCAACCCTGTTCTGTACAGGTGTGTACCAGATAGTCAGAGATCGTTTGCTCTTGGCATCCAGTGGATATTGGTGCGCACACTTGGTAGGCCCAAGTCTTTCTCTGATTATGCTTTAAGTCTCAAAATTGCAACCAAAACAACTGTAATTCTTCCTTCCTCCTGTTCCACTGCTTTCCATACAGGGAGTATTCCAGGGCCGATTGCATTTGGCTCAGTGATTGATATTTCCTGCTTATTGTGGCAAGACCAGTGCGGTGATCAAGGCTCCTGCTACATCTATCACAACTCAGCCATGAGTCAGTACACACTTGTTGCTGGAATCATCTTCAAGGTAATATTCCTAGTCAGACACCATTTCACTTTGAAGATGATAAAAATGAAAGCAAGTGGCACAGAACAAAAAAATAGTTCCTCACTATGGTCCTGGAGGGATTCCTCCCATTGTATAATCGATTTACATTTCCAGCACAATTTGTCTGTGCTGATCATCAGCCATCATAGTTCAGGTGAGCTTCTACATGAGAGGACAGCAGCTGCAGAGTCTCTGTGTCAAATTGTGTTCACACTTTTGAGGAGATGAGGACAGCTCAGTTTTGACAAGTGAATGTTTTTTTGTTTTTTTTTTTTTTTTCAAAAGGAATCTTGCTTGTATTGATTACAATGAAATATAGATTATTTAGGCAAACTTTTAATAAAAAAAATAATAATAATTTTAAGGAAGATAATGATAGACATTACAGTGGACCTGTGCCTTTTTGTGGGTGAAATTCAGAGACGTAATCCTACTCAATAAACCATTGGCTAGCATTCGCAAAACCAGCCAATCCAGAAGCCCCATTCGTTTTCCTTGGCACTCATTGGATGCAAACCCAAGAGCAGAGATAAGGAAGACTGTGGATGTTAGCTTCTGCAGTACCACAAGATGGCTTCTTCTGCATGTATTAATGCAAATTAAGGAATGTTTGGTGTGTAACTCCCTCTGATTAAGAAGGTCCACTTCAATTTGTCATGATTTGGGAGAAAAAGAAAGTGGTGCTCTTAGATAGCACCCAGGAGATCTATCTCTCAAATGCTGCAGGTGTGTTTTTTGTCGTGTGTGTGATATTGTTTTGCTGAAAGATGGTTATTAACACTTGTATTCGGTTTCAGCTTTTGGGTACCATCTTTTTCCTCATAGCCAGCGTTCTCTACCAGCCACCTCCGGAGTCTCCTCAAACCAGCTGCGAGAGCACGGACCAGGGAACGGAGCACGCAAGCGACCTGCCAATCAAAGACCTGCCAGAAGATGGCGTCATTATCAACCTGCATGCCAGGTTATGACATCTTAGACCCTCCATTCCAAATACAGAGTCTCTGTTTGTGTGATAAAAAAAAAAAATACCCAGGATGCCTTCACGCACAAATGCACATACACCCAGACAGGGTGTGTAGCACTTCTAACATGCTGCTCTTCTAGAATGAAATCGTGCTTTGACTGCATGTGTTTCTGACATGTATGTTTGACTCAGCAAAAGCCTCACAACGTTATTTCTCTTAACGTTTCATCTCTAAAAATAACTCAAATCTGATCAGCTAAATAACTTCAAGTCCAGCTGCGATGGTGTGTGTATCATTTTGACTATGTCCAGCTTGACACCATCTTTCAAAGATCGATTAGACTCTTCACAGAAACATTTTACGGTTTTGAAAGAATTAAAAAAAAAAGGAATCTCCTATTCGTCTGTTGTTTTACAGTGACTGACTGGAAGATACGATTGGTCTTCTGAGAACAGATAAAGCCATGTTTAAGATGCTGTAACAAACCTCAAGGCCAGTGAAAATGTAGCCAAATATTCTTCTTATCACAAGAAGTAAAGCAGAGTCCTGAACGACCTTTACATCAGAGGAAGTATTGAGCCACTATTATGGTTTCAACACTTTAATGCAAAATTCATATTCTTACCATTTTCCTAGTTAGCTAACGCAAAATGTCCCTTTTTGAAGGCTGCTAGACAGTTTTTCCTAAAAAGCAAACAAACAAAAAAAAGTTAGTCCGTAGTGTCTGATCTTGGAAATGTCTCTAGAAACTGCGCACATCTGGATATTGACAACGGATTCCAGTCTTCCTGGCAGATTCTGCCACACTCTTATTGAGTTGGTTGGTGACATGAGATCCTGTTGATGATCTGTTATGTTTAACTCTGAACTTTTAATGGACTCTTACTACTCAGGAGCATTCTTGGACATGCCTTGTCTCCAGCTCTGTCTTGAGTGTGGAATCTGTTGAGGCCTCGACACAAAGGAGATGACATCACTCCCTCTCCATTCATCTCCTATGGCGCTTAGGGCACCATTAACTTGCCTTTCTCCTGGCAAGTTAATGGCAAAATTTGCTCATGGGAATTTTTGAGCTTATATGTGTGAACCTGCGCACATGAGCTTGTGACATGACATAAAAAAGATAATAATGTTCAACTTTTCTTGCAGTCATCGCTACTGTGTCCCATGTGTTGGGTTTTGCCACGAGTGGCGGAAACTTTTGTCTTTCACTGTTGTTTGTCACTCCTCGTGTGTTGAACCATTACACTACAGTGTCTCTTGTCTTGTTTATATTCGTAGTCTGAGGTAATTTAGCTTCAAGAATCTTTACAAATGATTATGACAATTCTGCCCTCTGCTATGAACTCTGTGTCCCAAAGGAACCCCAGAGCAAACGTCTGCCATCACCTTGCTTCATTCTTGGGATGATAACATCAGGGGATATTTGTTGGTTAGGATCCATCAGAAGCAATTGATGTGTTGTTGAGGCAAATCAAGGATCTCAGCTTTCCATGCTCTTAGGGTGCCTTCAGGGAGAACAGTAAATTTCAAGGATGTGAAAATTCAACTAGATTGTGGATGGTCTCGTTAAGAGAGACCATCCACAATATATGAAAAGGTATTAAAAACACAGTTTGCTCCCCGTTATGCATGATGGAGTCTGAGTGTTTTCTAAAGGTATTGGTCATGCATAAAACATTTGAATCAAGGGAGCCTGGGTAGTGGAGCATAAAAACAGCTGTGGCAGCGGTGCCATGTTGGTCTCATTCAAACTCCAACCTCATCACAATGGTAGTGTTACCACATTATCTTGTAGCACTTAGCTTAATGCTAACAGCACAGTTCTACAGAGTCTCTGCTGTTGTGACGTGATGCTGTTGGAGACCCGGCTGTGCTCTCCAAGAACTACTTCTTGGAGAGCACAGCCGGGTCTTCCTCCAGTGTGAAGGTTTCTGGAAATCTCCCAACAGGCTGCCATGTGCCTTTTAATTCAGTGTGGCTTCAGTCAAACGTTTGTACCAGTCATTCTCTTAAAAGAAATTCGAGTTGTGTAGTTGTGAGCATTTTTCTTTGTCAGTCTTTGCACTTTCGCTTTTGGAAATATTGGAAGAGAATTTAGTGGTTTTTCAATGTGATGGCTTCCTTTTTTTGTCCTGATAGGCTGCGGGGTTTCAGAAACCATCCGTCCATGTCAGGCTTCGAGTTTCTTTGCTTAAGTTAATCTGTGAAATCTGCTCAAGAGGTCTGTCTTTCGATAGCAAATGTATGTCGATGTGCACGTCGATTATCACCACAGATGAATAGCACAAACGCATTTTCACCTTGAGAAGCACATGAATACTTTTGAAAGCTGCTGTACAGGAGATGTTTGATTCAAAGGTAGTGATATTTTGGCTTCTGCTGATGCAGAATTATGACGGCTGTCATTCATCAATGACATAAAAGTGAACATGACTGTTTGGACTGCAGATCCTTTGAAAACAATCGGGTTCGTATCCGATATGTCCGATATGGTTCACATAGGGAAGTGGCACAAGTATAATTTTTTGTGAGGTAAAAAGATTTGAACTTTCCAGTTAAGACTGCCTTCAAAAAGTCGGATGAAAGTCGCATCTTTGCAAAACAAGTGGATTCGATCACATCTGCCTGCTGTGTTAACATATCCTACGTTGCTCTATTTACCAGTTGACAGTGCTCTTTAGTGCAATCATGTTTTAAAAAGATTGTGCAATGGTGTGTTGAGAAATACCAACAGCAAAAAGATGGATTTAAACAAGAAATTCAACAAAATACTAATCAAACTTCACCAGAAATTCCCAAACATCAAATTGATATTTTGTAACAATAGCTTATCACGATAAGGTAATAAATGTTAGAGTATATGTGATTTAACAATGAACAGCATGTCTCAAAACATGTATGAATAGCCTTGCCAAGGCTGGATGGAAATACCTAAATATGTATACGGTTTATTCTTCAGGCTACAAATATTTGGAATCGCCTGCAGCCTGACTATCTTTGCATAATTCTATGAATTTAAGCGCTCTGTATTTATGTTAGATATGGGACGTTAATACCACACCTCTGGAGGAAAGGTGGTAACTTTCTGTGATTAAGTTTATTTGACAGTGTCCCACTAGATGGCACTCTTTACCCTATAGTGTTTCTTTGATGGATCTGAATACAGTGGCAGATGAATGTCTGGGCTGAAGAGAATGAACCCAAAATCTAACAGGCATATTAACATGCTGGTCGATGTTATTTAAAATAAAATGAAAACATGCATATATTTTTTAAAAACTGTCATCTACAGCTGATTCCTTTCAGTAAACTGCATTTATTTAGATATAGGAACTAAAAGGTTATGGGAAAAATTTACATATTTTTTAATCTATAGCCTTATCTTTTTGGTTCTGTAGGAAGATGAAGATTTTTCTAGGCAACAAATTAAATACAACTAAAATATTTTCTGAACCCAAATTAGTAAAAATTCAGATTCCTGTGACTTTCTAAATAAATGTGTTTAGCCAAACATAAGACAATGTCTGATAATAGAACATCTTCACAATAATTCAGCTTGAACATTCAGCATGTTAAAGTTGCTAGCGATTTTTTAAAAGTTATCTGTAGCAAACTGCAAACATTTGCATTCATGTACCTGAACCCAAATGGAATGATGTGACTTTGCTTCAGTGTTTGGCTGTCTAGTTATTTGATATGACACAGCCTCACTCATTTAAAAACTCAAAAAGATCACTCTTCATCAATAGGTTAAGTGAAACCAAAGTGAAACCAAAGTCGATCAAATATAATACCCAAAAGTAGGCAGGTAGACACATGAAAATCCAGTTTGAGTAATCCCAAGGTATCCATCTTTTAGTTCATAAAAGGAAATTGTTTTGCATGGTGACTGAATGATGTGTTAGACCTGAAAAAGATTATTCACATTGGTAACATACCGTAAATTCCACAGTGCATTTTACATTTGGACCTAATTATTTCAGTACTGTAACTCTCCGATCGTGCCAAAGCAGCTTTGCAAATTAACTGTTGTACTTTATTTTGTATCTACATATTTATGCAAATAATTTATTCATGATATCTTGCACTTAAATTTTTAATCAGCGGTGTAATTTTAAAAGTACTGAACGTCTTTGCTGTCATTCTCCTGTTTGTGATGTCAGATCCAACCCACTGTGCTGATCTGTATCGTTATGGTGTTCGATCCTCATGTTATGAGTGACCTTGACACATTTCAACTGATGGCGAACAATTATTTTCACCTACATCTGTAAATCATTTTATCTGTGCTTTTCTCTGTCTCCTAGCTCAGAATAACAAATGTATAAAACCCTTTTGTTAAACTGCATATTAATTTGGTTTTGTGGAGTATGTTATAAATGGAAGCTGTGAATTTAAATTTTTTTATTGAATGACTCAAAATGTGAACTGTTTTTATAATTACAAAATTTGAACAGCACGACATTGCGTCTGACATTTTTTTTCTGTCAGTTTGATTATTTGTTCATATTATTTTTTGTGCCACGATCACTTACCTTCTGAAGACTGGTGTGAATGTTAGTGACTAAAGCAATACCGCTCTAAAACAACTGCCTTTTTTAGTAATGCAAACAAAGAATATATTTTAAAACGTATTAATAAACACAATGAAAAAACTTCTTAGCAGTACGGCGAAACGTATCATTCAAGATCTTGTTTATCTTCGCTCTTGAGTCAGTCAGGGCCAGAAAAGTGAATCGCACTCCTGGTGTTGCTTTGCAAACACCAGTTGGCAGTGTGTGAAGCTTAATTGTGCTTATTTCGGCTAAGCTACGTTTTCTTTCAATATTTTTCACATGCTCTGCAGAGAAGTCTGGTAGAGTTGGGAGGTACGTTCCACAGAAAATCTGTAAATACTGCACATATTACTACTAATATTACAATACAAAATATGCAGGAGATCAATACTAAATATGCTAGAGTTAGTGTCGATGTAAGTCAGGAAAAAAAGTTACTTCATGACTTTTACTTTACTAAAAAGAAGTCATGAAACGGTTTGAAGATAACAATATGGATGTCAGGGATTGGCCCAGTCAAAGCCCAGAACACAGTCTCATAGGGAATATGTGGCTGGGCTACACAATCCTCATCTAACCTGACAGAGTCTGAATATTTTAGCAGAAAGTCTGCAGTCCAGATGCACACCCTGATTGAGAACAATCAACACAGACTTGCTGTTGTGACTGCAGCCAAAGGTCCATCTTCTGAATGCTGATTGGCAGTGATGTTAGTATTTACACAAGCACTTATTTTATGATTCATTGTTTTATTTCATTGTCATTATTTAGTACAAATCAGTTTTCACTTTGACAATAAAGAGTTTTTTTGTACTTCTTTTATTTATTTATTTTTTTAAGCCATATTTGGTTTATCTGGATTGATTTGGGAAAGCAATGAAAAGGCTAAAACATCAAGAGATAAAGGTAAATGCTTGTTATGTTCCAATGATTAATTTTGGTCCAGCTGGATAAAGGCTGATGGCAATAAAAATATGATTTTACTTGATGAAAAATATTGACAGGACAAAATAACTAAGAAAAAATACTCCAAAGAATCCCTGTGACATGCTTGCTTGAGATCTTTTATTTCTCCTGTAGGAAACAGTCACAGTCCTGCTGTTATTTTGACCACCAGGTGGCAGTAAATAAGTTATTTAGAAAGTGTTCAATGTTAAGTACAGACTCAGATCAACCCTGATTTTTCTGTATCGTAACATCAGAGGAAACATACAAATAATTTTTTAATGGAATTATGTAATTACTCCTTTGCTATCATTGATCTGAAGTGACTAATACAGAAAAACTTTTAACAAACCAACTAATTTAGCCTTGTGACCAGACTCTGAGCAACGTTTTCATTCTTAAGAATGACAAAGACTAAGAATGATGTCTTAAAGGTTTTCTCTAAGACATCACAGACACAAACTGGCCATCAGCTGTGTCTCTGTTTCAACCGCTTCTCTCTGCTGTGCACCTGTGATGTGGAAACTCAGTGCTCACTGATGACACACCGCTCATAACAATATCGAATGCCAGTAGAAAATGTCGCCTTAAGATTGATTTATGCCTCCATGTATGACAGATCCAGAGATGTACACTCCTGACCACGACGCATGTTGTTTTTTCAGTTTTTACTTCCATGGCTCCGTCAGTTCACGTTTATGCACGCCGTGTCCTGTGCCTTATCTGAGCGTCTGCTGTTTATCAGAGCAGGAGATGGATTCAGTTTCTTTTGTTTTTGTTTTCCTTGTTTCAAATACAGACATGCAGGTTTCTTCCACTGGCTCAATAGAAATAAATATATTTTTGTACAAGTGAACAAGGAAGATCACCCTAAGAGTAAAAAAAAAAGAAAACCAGGATATTTCCCATGTTTTCTAATTTACATTGACCCTTAATGTCTCATGTTTCAACACATACATTTGAAACCAAAAGTTTTTATAACTTTTGTGTGCCTGAATATAAAGGCACATAAAACTTTTTTTTTTTTTTCTCAATAGCTGCATTTCCTTTTCGAAAAATAAATTTGCTCACTGGAAGCAACAAGAAAAAAAAATCTTGTTTTTTAATAATCAGACCAAACTTAGAATTAATTTAATTATTTCTATTTGCTAAATGGCACAGTAATAAGAGAACGAAGAATGTACTACTCTGCAAGAGGAAGACATTCCTCCACAAGAAGCATAAAGAAGCCAGAATGCACATTTTTCTTCTGTCTGATGAAACTAAAGTGCAACTGTTTGGTCATAAGGATCAATGTTACATTTGGATAAAAAAAATCAGGGAAGCTTACTACCCTGAGAATACCGTCCCGACTGTGAATCCTGCACTCAATGTGAACGTCTTACCTCGTACTTTCAAGTTGCATTACTAATTTTGATGTGCTATTTCAGTGCAATGGCAATAAAAGTTTTCTATTTATAAAGACTTCTTGAACTGATCTGAAATGGCGTCTGCAAACGATCCCAACTGTGAATTATGGTTTCTGTGAAATGCTGTCAAAAAGTATTTTGCCTGCTTACTGATTGCTATTGTTTTTTTGTTGTTTTTTTTTAGCTCAAAAAGTAATTTTCAAATGATTTTTCATTTAGTCAAGGGTAAACAGCTATGCTAACCAAACAGACCTCATTTGAAATAATAATTATCCGCTCGGTTTAGAGTAAATTAAAAAAATGACATACTGCTGTTTAGCTGCCGGTGGTAGACTGACCTGTTCTGCAGCAACAGTGAAGACTCTAGAAAATTCATTTACAGAGTCTTATGCTTTTCGAACTTGTTTGCATGCTGATGGTCCTAATATATCATGTCTGGTTGGAGTCAGAAAGTAAACAAGTCACTCTGTCACTGCAGTGTTGATAAAACCTTCTAGGAAGCTTTAGTTCTCAGACATCAGGCAGCAGCTCTAATGCGATAGAGGCTGTGTGTGTGCGCGTGCGTGCATGCGTGTGTGTGTGTGTGTGTGAGTACTTGTTGAGGTATGTTGTAAAGACTTACTCTTGGGAAACAACCAACATTGTGAGAACATTTGAAGTTATGAGGCCATTTTCCATGTCCACACAACATAAAAACATAATNTGTATGTTGTATGTAAGCATGTATGTTTTAACTTCTTTTGATCATGCTGATGTTACTCTCCCTCTGTTGCCAGGTTACGCTTTGTTTTTCTTCCCATGGCTTTTTTTCCCCTCATTTACGATATGTTTAATAGATAACAGTTTTGAAATGTTATGCATTTTTGTGCATTTAAGGTTCGAAACACTCTCAGCACCTTCTAAAAACAAGATCTCTTTTGTTTAGTCCTGATGCATAAACCCCTGAAATAAGAGATTGATGGTGACAGGTTCCTTTTACTGCAAGTGGAAACTGTTTGAATTATTACAGTTTGAAAGATGTACTTCACACTCAAATATTTTCTCAAGTAAATGACAAATCTGTGTGAAAGTTTATCAGTCCTACATATAAATTCCAAACATTTATGTAAGAATGAGTAGGTTCTTATCAAAATGTTGCAACTAGCTGAAACATAGCAGTCATTAGAGCAGAGCGTCGCAGGTGAGTGACACTTCTGATTCTTTAGGTTACAACAGTGCTTACTATAAGCCCGTAGAATGACGTCATCTCTGACCGAGTCTCTTTTGGGATTTGCGAGGATTACCCAAAACATTACGTAACGTGATTATTTATCTTTAGGTCCAGTGCAGTGATTATCTGTCTACACCCTGGGGAGATTACTGCGGACTGTTTTAATTAAAAAAAATAAAGCTCAGGCTTATTTACCCACAATGAGAATACACATACTGACGATCTTCTCTAACTTGTTTCAGATCTGTGCTGCTTCTCTTGAAGAACCCTACTTTCCTCTTCCTGTGTTTAGCGGGAGCCACTGAGGCCACGCTGATCGCAGGCATGTCCACCTTTGGACCAAAGTTCTTGGAGTCCCAGTTCAGTCTCAGTGCATCTGAAGCTGCCACCTTGTTCGGTAGGTGACCGGACAATGAGGGTTGCAGACAGGACTGAACATCTATTTAATCTTTTTCTACAGGGTCATGCAGAGGAAAAAAAATGCTGAACATTTAACATATAGACAATTTATGTGATAATGTCTCTTAAAATATTACCAAGTTTTAAGAGACAACTTGGTAATGTAATGTACAATGCAACTATTTCAAAGTGCTAGCTTTTTCCCATGTATTATTGTTGTTGGAATTAATGCAATAAAGCAAAACAGCAATATCCTGGTTGCACAAGTGAACCTTCTGAGACTACCATTTAATGTTGACCCAGCATTCAGTCTTCCTCAGTACTGGAGTTGCACAATATCAGGAAAATATGTAATTACAATACCGTGATCGAAAACTGTGACGATAATGTACAATCAACAAACATTTTCCTGGCACCTTTTTCTGTTGCCATTGCACAAAATCCAGCACTCCCTGTGAGCTTCATCCTACCCAACATTACATCCAAGCAGTACTTTGCAGCTGGTGACAAAAACTTTGGAGATTGGTGGAGAGGACTCTTTCCATTTTTTCCGAGATGTTTAAACAAGATGCCTGCATCTTGTTTATTACAGTCATGAGTAGCATCAACATCTAGTGAAGGTTTTGCACAGCCTGGTTGATTGGCTTCACCGCAGTAAATGGAAACATGCCTGATTTGCATTTCCTCTTTTGAAGCATTTTAAAAGAGTGCTCAAAATTTCCAGAGCAGTTGGATGGAAACATAGCTAATCATGTTTTTTGACTGTCGGAGGAATCCAGAGTAGAAACCTCGCATGCACAGGGAGAACATCCAATCTCCGTACAGTTTGCACATATGGAGCAAACTGTATGGAAGGACCCAAGACATTCTTGCTGCAAGGCAACAATGCAACTGCAACAAGGCAAATGTAGCCAGAATTCATAACATCTCACAGAAGAGATATCCTCACAGGGGAACCTTTATGAGGTACAATCAAAATGTTGGATGCTCACAGGCATTTACCAAAGAAAACTGAAAGCAATAGGTGCTTCAATAAAGTATCAGTTTGAAGGTGTGCATAACCATGCAATCGGGTTATTGCATTTTTTTTTTATTTTTTCCTTCTAACACATTTGCTTGTTTAAAAGCTGGATTTTTATAGGATAAATGCCAGTTAATATGCGAAAAAGATGTGGAAAGAGTTTTAAAATATGTGCCACTATCTCTCTTTCTCTCTCTTTTTCTCTCTCTCTCTCTCTCTCTTTTTTTCTCTCTCAGCCAGTGAGAAACAGGAATCAGATTTCAGATTGTATTTCTGTGCACTGTTCTTACCAAAAAGTGGACTTGATGCCTTCTTTCAGTTTTGTTTCTTTCTTTTACTTCGTCCTTTGTCTCTGTTCCCGGTCCTGGTTTCACTGTACACTCTAAGGAGACTCTGTTCATTGTCTTCTTCTCTTTCTTTGTCTACATCTTCTCATCTGAACTATCACTTTCTCCCTGTCCAACCGTAACTAGGGCAAAAGCTAACTATATGCTGTAATACTCACTCATAATGTTTCATATCTTTGATAAAACCTTTAAAGGACCAGTCAAAATTGTCAGCACTCACTACTGACCATTAATATTTCCTATAACTTTAAAATAAGTTGATGCCACAGCTTACTGTGTTTTTTTTTATTCAAAAGTGAATTTACCTCTAAGCCGAACTATGTTTTTTTTTATTTATTTTTTTTTTATTTCTGTCTATGTTTTTTTTCTGTGCCTCTTAAGGATACATGGTGGTACCAGCAGGGGGCGGTGGTACTTTTACAGGCGGCTACATCGTGAAGAGGCTGAACTTGCGTTGCAGAGGCATCATACGCTTCTGCATGATGTGTGCTCTGGTCAGTCTGCTCGCCATCTTCATCTTCCTCGTCCACTGCCCCAACGTGCCCATGGCTGGGGTCACGGCCCCTTATCAGTTGGGGCTGATGGGGCAGGACCAACTGGACCACTACAAACATCTGTATGACAAACCCAAGAAACCGCGACTCAGAAACAGGTGGGGATTATTCTCTTTACATCTGGTAGGTAAAAAGCAACAAGACTGAAATTTTGATTTGTTCCAGGTGTCCATATTGGGCTGAAATCAGTTCTATATGTCCTTCAGCTTGGCTCTAGCTGGAAGTTTAGCATCCTTACACCTGTCCTCTGTTATCACTGTTTTATGTAATTACAAGATGGTTTTCGTAAGCTACCATCTCCATTATTCTGAATAATCATACATTCTAAATTAATTTCATTATTTTCATTTCATGTATTTCATTTCATTCATTACATTAATAAATCCCTGAAATGTTAATGACCTATAGTGTGCTATGTTGTAATGAAGTACTTTTTAGGGTTAGGGTCACCTTCTTTTCTTAAATTTTGAGAAATATACATAAATGTACTGTATGAATTTGTTGTCCTCTGGAAGAAAATGTTAAATCAGTCAAAATCCTAATTGGCAGACCAATTAACCAATAACAGTGAAGTTTGCATCTAACAATTAATAACATGTTAAAGCTACATAAATATGTTCATCAGTTGATCTGTTGTAACAGCAGCTCTCCATATGCCTTATATAAAAGTTTAATCTGACTTTATTGTGTTTCAGTTTAAGAGGAATAATGCATTAAGCTTTGAGAACAGAGCCCACCATGTCTGAAAGAACAACCTGATAAGAAGTAACCCAAGGAGTTATTGTTTCATTAATTTCAAAGGAAAGCAAGGTCACAGCCAGTAAAGCAGCAAAGATGTCTGTGTTGTGGTGCAATCAAAAGGAATAAGTGAGGAGGAGTCAGAGTTTGTTGCATTTAAAGCAAAGGCTGTAGAACAATGAAATGGAGAAGTAACTATAAGTTTAAAATGACATTTCCAGAGTCTTCTAGAGAAAGACTGTTTATTTTTATTAAGCTTATTTGAGTGAGTCTGAAATGATATATAAAAATAACAAAACAAGTAAATCAGGTAAAACAATGTACTTCATTAAAGAAGCTAAAGGATGTAGTCAGCATTAGATACATGCGGTTATTATTTATATCTTTTTCAGACCCACCTATAGGAAATCCTTTTAATTCAGTGGCATGTTGACCTGTGACATTTATTTACTATGGAGTAATTTCATTGAAAGTTGGTTTTTACTTGTGTTTAAGGAAAATATGTTGAAGTAGTGCTGCTCCTATTTGATCAGAAGTACTGTAAGTGTGTACATGAAATCTCAATACTGATACATGATGTTAGGCTAATATCAGAGTGTGTTCAGAGAATCCAGTGTGCATCATTTTAAGATGCTACGCCTCATTTATTCTCCTCTTATCCACTAGCCAATGGCTAAAAATACATCACATAACAAAGTGGTTCTAGCCAAATTGAAACAGACCAAATTCCTTCTTTGGGCCCCTGCTTCCACCTGTTTCTCACTGACTTTCTCTTCTTGTCTTTCTTCCTTTGCTTCTCTCTGCAGCTCTTCTCTGGACATGAACCTCACAGTGAGTTGTAATGCAGCTTGTAACTGTGCCAGAGAAGTGTACAACCCAGTGTGTGGGGCGGACGGGGTGATGTATTACTCACCGTGCCACGCCGGCTGCACCTCCATCAACCACACACAACCGTCCACAGGCAGACAGGTACAGCACACACTGCTTGTTTTACTTCAGTAAGACTGGAAGAACATGACCCGGGCGATAACTGAGGCAGTTCAGAATGATCTGCAGGTTCCTGAATGTCTATTGTGTTTAGACATTCAGATGTGGCAGAGTTAATTAGAAGACTAAGAAGTTGTAACTTTCCAATGTGTGCAAGAGAGCTCGTCAGCAGCTATACCTGGGGAAAAACGGCAATGTTCATTTTTTAAGTTATATGTTTTGCTTTGACTTTCTAACGTCAGAGAAATTGTACTCCACAGTGACATATTTCTGACAAATTTACCCATAACCCATTTTTGAACAAGGAACACGGTCAATAAGGAATCTGCGTATTTATTAAAGACATGTAGCGATCCTTCCAAGAGCAAGAGAGCTCTTTGAAACAGAACACAAAGCTCTGCCACAGAATCCACATATGGGGAAATGCAAATGTTAATTTATTTATTTAAATTTAGTTAAATGTGAAGTCAGATCAACACATTTAACTTCACATTTTCATAGAACTTCTCAGTTGTCATATTTAGTTAGCAAAATATTACTCCACAGTTACTTGTTTCTAACTAAATTGCCCATAACCTAATTTTGAGAAACACAGGAACAATAAGGAACCTGTTTTTTATTATTTTTTATAAAAGACATGTAGAAAAAACCTTATTGAAAAAAAATAAATAAATTTTCAAAATTCAAACGTTAAAAAAAAAAGCTCAGTGATGAACACTATACCTGTGTCGGTGTTTCAGGTGTACTCTGGGTGTGGCTGTGTGGTGGGGAACGTTTCGTGGGGTGAGGAGGGCTTCGCTCTGACAGGGAAGTGCAGCAGCACCTGCCACCACATGCCAGTCTTCCTCTCCTTGCTCTTCGTCATCATCTGTTTCACCTTTCTCTGTAGCATCCCAGCTCTCACTGCCACTCTCAGGTATGTGTCACGACAACAGAAGGATGTCTTTGTTAAGCAGATGCTAAATTCAGTCGAAGTGGTTTACTTGATATATAGCACAGCCAATAAATACAAATGTGGATCTTCAGAGTGAAAATGAGATAAAAAGCAAATGTAATTTGCCATAATTCTGACACTAGATGGCAGCAAAGAGCTTGCAGTGTAAATCCTGGTGTGTGTAGTAAATGCATCAGGCAGCATTAGAGAAAACTAAAGGGCTCTGTGTGGTTAAGCCGAACTGCTGAAATCAGTTTTCATTGTTGCAGGTACATGTTGAAAATCACATCATTTTGTCACCTGCCCTCGCTTGTCAAACCTCCCCTGGGTAACTTGTAACAGTCCCCTCTCTAAACACATGGTAAAACATTTACAGGAGCTTGACTCCTGTGAAACCCCTCCCGCTGCAGTAAACCCCTTTGTGCACCGTGAAGGGTCTGTGCAAAAGCGAACATCCGAAAATGATGTGACCATCATGAGAGCAGCAGTTCGGCCATGCTGAGCCCTTAAGAAAGCGAGTTAGAAGTAAACTTAAGGGAATAGTTTACAAGTGTTTAAGCCTAAAAGTCACAACCTTGGATTTGTGTTTCCAAAAAGCAGAATTTTACTCAGTCAGCCATGGACTAGACTTTGAGTTGAAGTCTGTCTTTATATCTGTCCAACCCTGTTCTGTACAGGTGTGTACCAGATAGTCAGAGATCGTTTGCTCTTGGCATCCAGTGGATATTGGTGCGCACACTTGGTAGGCCCAAGTCTTTCTCTGATTATGCTTTAAGTCTCAAAATTGCAACCAAAACAACTGTAATTCTTCCTTCCTCCTGTTCCACTGCTTTCCATACAGGGAGTATTCCAGGGCCGATTGCATTTGGCTCAGTGATTGATATTTCCTGCTTATTGTGGCAAGACCAGTGCGGTGATCAAGGCTCCTGCTACATCTATCACAACTCAGCCATGAGTCAGTACACACTTGTTGCTGGAATCATCTTCAAGGTAATATTCCTAGTCAGACACCATTTCACTTTGAAGATGATAAAAATGAAAGCAAGTGGCACAGAACAAAAAAATAGTTCCTCACTATGGTCCTGGAGGGATTCCTCCCATTGTATAATCGATTTACATTTCCAGCACAATTTGTCTGTGCTGATCATCAGCCATCATAGTTCAGGTGAGCTTCTACATGAGAGGACAGCAGCTGCAGAGTCTCTGTGTCAAATTGTGTTCACACTTTTGAGGAGATGAGGACAGCTCAGTTTTGACAAGTGAATGTTTTTTTGTTTTTTTTTTTTTTTTCAAAAGGAATCTTGCTTGTATTGATTACAATGAAATATAGATTATTTAGGCAAACTTTTAATAAAAAAAATAATAATAATTTTAAGGAAGATAATGATAGACATTACAGTGGACCTGTGCCTTTTTGTGGGTGAAATTCAGAGACGTAATCCTACTCAATAAACCATTGGCTAGCATTCGCAAAACCAGCCAATCCAGAAGCCCCATTCGTTTTCCTTGGCACTCATTGGATGCAAACCCAAGAGCAGAGATAAGGAAGACTGTGGATGTTAGCTTCTGCAGTACCACAAGATGGCTTCTTCTGCATGTATTAATGCAAATTAAGGAATGTTTGGTGTGTAACTCCCTCTGATTAAGAAGGTCCACTTCAATTTGTCATGATTTGGGAGAAAAAGAAAGTGGTGCTCTTAGATAGCACCCAGGAGATCTATCTCTCAAATGCTGCAGGTGTGTTTTTTGTCGTGTGTGTGATATTGTTTTGCTGAAAGATGGTTATTAACACTTGTATTCGGTTTCAGCTTTTGGGTACCATCTTTTTCCTCATAGCCAGCGTTCTCTACCAGCCACCTCCGGAGTCTCCTCAAACCAGCTGCGAGAGCACGGACCAGGGAACGGAGCACGCAAGCGACCTGCCAATCAAAGACCTGCCAGAAGATGGCGTCATTATCAACCTGCATGCCAGGTTATGACATCTTAGACCCTCCATTCCAAATACAGAGTCTCTGTTTGTGTGATAAAAAAAAAAAATACCCAGGATGCCTTCACGCACAAATGCACATACACCCAGACAGGGTGTGTAGCACTTCTAACATGCTGCTCTTCTAGAATGAAATCGTGCTTTGACTGCATGTGTTTCTGACATGTATGTTTGACTCAGCAAAAGCCTCACAACGTTATTTCTCTTAACGTTTCATCTCTAAAAATAACTCAAATCTGATCAGCTAAATAACTTCAAGTCCAGCTGCGATGGTGTGTGTATCATTTTGACTATGTCCAGCTTGACACCATCTTTCAAAGATCGATTAGACTCTTCACAGAAACATTTTACGGTTTTGAAAGAATTAAAAAAAAAAGGAATCTCCTATTCGTCTGTTGTTTTACAGTGACTGACTGGAAGATACGATTGGTCTTCTGAGAACAGATAAAGCCATGTTTAAGATGCTGTAACAAACCTCAAGGCCAGTGAAAATGTAGCCAAATATTCTTCTTATCACAAGAAGTAAAGCAGAGTCCTGAACGACCTTTACATCAGAGGAAGTATTGAGCCACTATTATGGTTTCAACACTTTAATGCAAAATTCATATTCTTACCATTTTCCTAGTTAGCTAACGCAAAATGTCCCTTTTTGAAGGCTGCTAGACAGTTTTTCCTAAAAAGCAAACAAACAAAAAAAAGTTAGTCCGTAGTGTCTGATCTTGGAAATGTCTCTAGAAACTGCGCACATCTGGATATTGACAACGGATTCCAGTCTTCCTGGCAGATTCTGCCACACTCTTATTGAGTTGGTTGGTGACATGAGATCCTGTTGATGATCTGTTATGTTTAACTCTGAACTTTTAATGGACTCTTACTACTCAGGAGCATTCTTGGACATGCCTTGTCTCCAGCTCTGTCTTGAGTGTGGAATCTGTTGAGGCCTCGACACAAAGGAGATGACATCACTCCCTCTCCATTCATCTCCTATGGCGCTTAGGGCACCATTAACTTGCCTTTCTCCTGGCAAGTTAATGGCAAAATTTGCTCATGGGAATTTTTGAGCTTATATGTGTGAACCTGCGCACATGAGCTTGTGACATGACATAAAAAAGATAATAATGTTCAACTTTTCTTGCAGTCATCGCTACTGTGTCCCATGTGTTGGGTTTTGCCACGAGTGGCGGAAACTTTTGTCTTTCACTGTTGTTTGTCACTCCTCGTGTGTTGAACCATTACACTACAGTGTCTCTTGTCTTGTTTATATTCGTAGTCTGAGGTAATTTAGCTTCAAGAATCTTTACAAATGATTATGACAATTCTGCCCTCTGCTATGAACTCTGTGTCCCAAAGGAACCCCAGAGCAAACGTCTGCCATCACCTTGCTTCATTCTTGGGATGATAACATCAGGGGATATTTGTTGGTTAGGATCCATCAGAAGCAATTGATGTGTTGTTGAGGCAAATCAAGGATCTCAGCTTTCCATGCTCTTAGGGTGCCTTCAGGGAGAACAGTAAATTTCAAGGATGTGAAAATTCAACTAGATTGTGGATGGTCTCGTTAAGAGAGACCATCCACAATATATGAAAAGGTATTAAAAACACAGTTTGCTCCCCGTTATGCATGATGGAGTCTGAGTGTTTTCTAAAGGTATTGGTCATGCATAAAACATTTGAATCAAGGGAGCCTGGGTAGTGGAGCATAAAAACAGCTGTGGCAGCGGTGCCATGTTGGTCTCATTCAAACTCCAACCTCATCACAATGGTAGTGTTACCACATTATCTTGTAGCACTTAGCTTAATGCTAACAGCACAGTTCTACAGAGTCTCTGCTGTTGTGACGTGATGCTGTTGGAGACCCGGCTGTGCTCTCCAAGAACTACTTCTTGGAGAGCACAGCCGGGTCTTCCTCCAGTGTGAAGGTTTCTGGAAATCTCCCAACAGGCTGCCATGTGCCTTTTAATTCAGTGTGGCTTCAGTCAAACGTTTGTACCAGTCATTCTCTTAAAAGAAATTCGAGTTGTGTAGTTGTGAGCATTTTTCTTTGTCAGTCTTTGCACTTTCGCTTTTGGAAATATTGGAAGAGAATTTAGTGGTTTTTCAATGTGATGGCTTCCTTTTTTTGTCCTGATAGGCTGCGGGGTTTCAGAAACCATCCGTCCATGTCAGGCTTCGAGTTTCTTTGCTTAAGTTAATCTGTGAAATCTGCTCAAGAGGTCTGTCTTTCGATAGCAAATGTATGTCGATGTGCACGTCGATTATCACCACAGATGAATAGCACAAACGCATTTTCACCTTGAGAAGCACATGAATACTTTTGAAAGCTGCTGTACAGGAGATGTTTGATTCAAAGGTAGTGATATTTTGGCTTCTGCTGATGCAGAATTATGACGGCTGTCATTCATCAATGACATAAAAGTGAACATGACTGTTTGGACTGCAGATCCTTTGAAAACAATCGGGTTCGTATCCGATATGTCCGATATGGTTCACATAGGGAAGTGGCACAAGTATAATTTTTTGTGAGGTAAAAAGATTTGAACTTTCCAGTTAAGACTGCCTTCAAAAAGTCGGATGAAAGTCGCATCTTTGCAAAACAAGTGGATTCGATCACATCTGCCTGCTGTGTTAACATATCCTACGTTGCTCTATTTACCAGTTGACAGTGCTCTTTAGTGCAATCATGTTTTAAAAAGATTGTGCAATGGTGTGTTGAGAAATACCAACAGCAAAAAGATGGATTTAAACAAGAAATTCAACAAAATACTAATCAAACTTCACCAGAAATTCCCAAACATCAAATTGATATTTTGTAACAATAGCTTATCACGATAAGGTAATAAATGTTAGAGTATATGTGATTTAACAATGAACAGCATGTCTCAAAACATGTATGAATAGCCTTGCCAAGGCTGGATGGAAATACCTAAATATGTATACGGTTTATTCTTCAGGCTACAAATATTTGGAATCGCCTGCAGCCTGACTATCTTTGCATAATTCTATGAATTTAAGCGCTCTGTATTTATGTTAGATATGGGACGTTAATACCACACCTCTGGAGGAAAGGTGGTAACTTTCTGTGATTAAGTTTATTTGACAGTGTCCCACTAGATGGCACTCTTTACCCTATAGTGTTTCTTTGATGGATCTGAATACAGTGGCAGATGAATGTCTGGGCTGAAGAGAATGAACCCAAAATCTAACAGGCATATTAACATGCTGGTCGATGTTATTTAAAATAAAATGAAAACATGCATATATTTTTTAAAAACTGTCATCTACAGCTGATTCCTTTCAGTAAACTGCATTTATTTAGATATAGGAACTAAAAGGTTATGGGAAAAATTTACATATTTTTTAATCTATAGCCTTATCTTTTTGGTTCTGTAGGAAGATGAAGATTTTTCTAGGCAACAAATTAAATACAACTAAAATATTTTCTGAACCCAAATTAGTAAAAATTCAGATTCCTGTGACTTTCTAAATAAATGTGTTTAGCCAAACATAAGACAATGTCTGATAATAGAACATCTTCACAATAATTCAGCTTGAACATTCAGCATGTTAAAGTTGCTAGCGATTTTTTAAAAGTTATCTGTAGCAAACTGCAAACATTTGCATTCATGTACCTGAACCCAAATGGAATGATGTGACTTTGCTTCAGTGTTTGGCTGTCTAGTTATTTGATATGACACAGCCTCACTCATTTAAAAACTCAAAAAGATCACTCTTCATCAATAGGTTAAGTGAAACCAAAGTGAAACCAAAGTCGATCAAATATAATACCCAAAAGTAGGCAGGTAGACACATGAAAATCCAGTTTGAGTAATCCCAAGGTATCCATCTTTTAGTTCATAAAAGGAAATTGTTTTGCATGGTGACTGAATGATGTGTTAGACCTGAAAAAGATTATTCACATTGGTAACATACCGTAAATTCCACAGTGCATTTTACATTTGGACCTAATTATTTCAGTACTGTAACTCTCCGATCGTGCCAAAGCAGCTTTGCAAATTAACTGTTGTACTTTATTTTGTATCTACATATTTATGCAAATAATTTATTCATGATATCTTGCACTTAAATTTTTAATCAGCGGTGTAATTTTAAAAGTACTGAACGTCTTTGCTGTCATTCTCCTGTTTGTGATGTCAGATCCAACCCACTGTGCTGATCTGTATCGTTATGGTGTTCGATCCTCATGTTATGAGTGACCTTGACACATTTCAACTGATGGCGAACAATTATTTTCACCTACATCTGTAAATCATTTTATCTGTGCTTTTCTCTGTCTCCTAGCTCAGAATAACAAATGTATAAAACCCTTTTGTTAAACTGCATATTAATTTGGTTTTGTGGAGTATGTTATAAATGGAAGCTGTGAATTTAAATTTTTTTATTGAATGACTCAAAATGTGAACTGTTTTTATAATTACAAAATTTGAACAGCACGACATTGCGTCTGACATTTTTTTTCTGTCAGTTTGATTATTTGTTCATATTATTTTTTGTGCCACGATCACTTACCTTCTGAAGACTGGTGTGAATGTTAGTGACTAAAGCAATACCGCTCTAAAACAACTGCCTTTTTTAGTAATGCAAACAAAGAATATATTTTAAAACGTATTAATAAACACAATGAAAAAACTTCTTAGCAGTACGGCGAAACGTATCATTCAAGATCTTGTTTATCTTCGCTCTTGAGTCAGTCAGGGCCAGAAAAGTGAATCGCACTCCTGGTGTTGCTTTGCAAACACCAGTTGGCAGTGTGTGAAGCTTAATTGTGCTTATTTCGGCTAAGCTACGTTTTCTTTCAATATTTTTCACATGCTCTGCAGAGAAGTCTGGTAGAGTTGGGAGGTACGTTCCACAGAAAATCTGTAAATACTGCACATATTACTACTAATATTACAATACAAAATATGCAGGAGATCAATACTAAATATGCTAGAGTTAGTGTCGATGTAAGTCAGGAAAAAAAGTTACTTCATGACTTTTACTTTACTAAAAAGAAGTCATGAAACGGTTTGAAGATAACAATATGGATGTCAGGGATTGGCCCAGTCAAAGCCCAGAACACAGTCTCATAGGGAATATGTGGCTGGGCTACACAATCCTCATCTAACCTGACAGAGTCTGAATATTTTAGCAGAAAGTCTGCAGTCCAGATGCACACCCTGATTGAGAACAATCAACACAGACTTGCTGTTGTGACTGCAGCCAAAGGTCCATCTTCTGAATGCTGATTGGCAGTGATGTTAGTATTTACACAAGCACTTATTTTATGATTCATTGTTTTATTTCATTGTCATTATTTAGTACAAATCAGTTTTCACTTTGACAATAAAGAGTTTTTTTGTACTTCTTTTATTTATTTATTTTTTTAAGCCATATTTGGTTTATCTGGATTGATTTGGGAAAGCAATGAAAAGGCTAAAACATCAAGAGATAAAGGTAAATGCTTGTTATGTTCCAATGATTAATTTTGGTCCAGCTGGATAAAGGCTGATGGCAATAAAAATATGATTTTACTTGATGAAAAATATTGACAGGACAAAATAACTAAGAAAAAATACTCCAAAGAATCCCTGTGACATGCTTGCTTGAGATCTTTTATTTCTCCTGTAGGAAACAGTCACAGTCCTGCTGTTATTTTGACCACCAGGTGGCAGTAAATAAGTTATTTAGAAAGTGTTCAATGTTAAGTACAGACTCAGATCAACCCTGATTTTTCTGTATCGTAACATCAGAGGAAACATACAAATAATTTTTTAATGGAATTATGTAATTACTCCTTTGCTATCATTGATCTGAAGTGACTAATACAGAAAAACTTTTAACAAACCAACTAATTTAGCCTTGTGACCAGACTCTGAGCAACGTTTTCATTCTTAAGAATGACAAAGACTAAGAATGATGTCTTAAAGGTTTTCTCTAAGACATCACAGACACAAATTGGCCATCAGCTGTGTCTCTGTTTCAACCGCTTCTCTCTGCTGTGCACCTGTGATGTGGAAACTCAGTGCTCACTGATGACACACCGCTCATAACAATATCGAATGCCAGTAGAAAATGTCGCCTTAAGATTGATTTATGCCTCCATGTATGGCGGATCCAGAGATGTACACTCCTGACCACGACGCATGTTGTTTTTTCAGTTTTTACTTCCATGGCTCCGTCAGTTCACATTCATGCACGCCGTGTCCTGTGCCTTATCTGAGCGTCTGCTGTTTATCAGAGCAGGAGATGGATTCAGTTTCTTTTGTTTTTGTTTTCCTTGTTTCAAATACAGACATGCAGGTTTCTTCCACTGGCTCAATAGAAATAAATATATTTTTGTACAAGTGAACAAGGAAGATCACCCTAAGAGTAAAAAAAAAAGAAAACCAGGATATTTCCCATGTTTTCTAATTTACATTGACCCTTAATGTCTCATGTTTCAACACATACATTTGAAACCAAAAGTTTTTATAACTTTTGTGTGCCTGAATATAAAGGCACATAAAACTTTTTTTTTTTTTTCTCAATAGCTGCATTTCCTTTTCGAAAAATAAATTTGCTCACTGGAAGCAACAAGAAAAAAAAATCTTGTTTTTTAATAATCAGACCAAACTTAGAATTAATTTAATTATTTCTATTTGCTAAATGGCACAGTAATAAGAGAACGAAGAATGTACTACTCTGCAAGAGGAAGACATTCCTCCACAAGAAGCATAAAGAAGCCAGAATGCATATTTTTCTTCTGTCTGATGAAACTAAAGTGCAACTGTTTGGTCATAAGGATCAATGTTACATTTGGATAAAAAAAATCAGGGAAGCATGCTACCCTGAGAATACCATCCCGACTGTGAATTCTGCTCTCAATGTGAACGTCTTACCTCGTACTTTCAAGTTGCATTACTAATTTTGATGTGCTATTTCAGTGCAATGGCAATAAAAGTTTTCTATTTATAAAGACTTCTTCAACTGATCTAAAATGGCGTCTGCAAACGATCCCAACTGTGAATTATGGTTTCTGTGAAATGCTGTCAAAAAGTATTTTGCCTGCTTACTGATTGCTATTGTTTTTTTGTTGTTTTTTTTTAGCTCAAAAAGTAATTTTCAAATGATTTTTCATTTAGTCAAGAGTAAACAGCTATGCTAACCAAACAGACCTCATTTGAAATAATAATTATCCGCTCGGTTTAGAGTAAATTAAAAAAATGACATACTGCTGTTTAGCTGCCGGTGGTAGACTGACCTGTTCTGCAGCAACAGTGAAGACTCTAGAAAATTCATTTACAGAGTCTTATGCTTTTCGAACTTGTTTGCATGCTGATGGTCCTAATATATCATGTCTGGTTGGAGTCAGAAAGTAAACAAGTCACTCTGTCACTGCAGTGTTGATAAAACCTTCTAGGAAGCTTTAGTTCTCAGACATCAGGCAGCAGCTCTAATGCGATAGAGGCTGTGTGTGTGCGCGTGCGTGCATGCGTGTGTGTGTGTGTGTGTGAGTACTTGTTGAGGTATGTTGTAAAGACTTACTCTTGGGAAACAACCAACATTGTGAGAACATTTGAAGTTATGAGGCCATTTTCCATGTCCACACAACATAAAAACATAATTTATATGACTATGCAAGTTAGTTTTAGAGGATTGGTATGAATTAAGTTTTGCATAAGATTATGGACAAGTAATGGTTACGGTCAGGAAAAGTGTCTGTGTTAGAAATTTATGCAATGACTAAAATGAATGGAACTCAACAAAAAGTCCTCAGTTTGTATAGAAGTACAAAGACTTCTGTCTGTGTGTCTTTTTAAAATTCTTTTAACTTCACATTTTATGCTAATGAGCCAAAGGTATTTTTCTACCGGGGTGAACAATCAAGATCTATTCTATTCTATTCTATTCTATTCTATTCTATTCTATTCTATTCTATGCTGTCGCTGCAATCTGCTTCTTCTCAGCATTCGGTTCCAAAATCAAAAAACGTATTACATACCAACACAAACACACATATCAAGGTCAGCCAGTGTGAGTATGTCAGGCTCTGTTTTTGTTTGTGTGTGTGTGTGTGAGTGTCATGTTGCACTTATCCTTGCTCTAAATGTGGTTTCCTGCTGAAAAATAAACTAGTGCAGACATGACAAAGAGAGACAGAAAAAAAAATTCCCTTGGTGAGAACATGTGTCTGAATCCTGGATGCATCGTGTTCAGAATGTTGAAAATAAAACGCTCGCTTTTGAAATGTGTTTTTCATGCACAGCTGCAGACTGTAAAGGATATTGGATTTTAAAAAAATTACTCAAGGATTACATGAATTATTCATTTATAAATGAATTACATTGCACATCCCTTACATGTAGTTAATGCAGCTATCCACAGTGGTACATAACTTCTGTATACATTGTATTGTTTTCAGTTAATAAGTGAAAAGGGGTTTATTATTTAAGGTTGTGGCTACCAGGCGTTTACTCTCTCCTTACAGCATCAGGTCTTCTGTTGCCCTCAGCATGATGGTTTAACGGTACACTTCAAACATGTACTATAATTTTCTACTAGAATTCTTCTAGACTTTTTAAAACATACTTTGTGATTGGAGAATCCTTTATTTGATTTGCAAACACACTAATATGGTCCTTTTATTTATATTTTTTAAGTGCTTCAGCATGACCTGTGGTGGGAATATGTCACTGTACAATTAAACTTAACTGAATTCAATTTTTGTCCAGCATTCTAAATAAAAGAAAACTTCACTTGAGATCAATACCGATTACCTGAATAGACAATTTCCCAATTAAAATTGTGTTTTTTGTTTTACTTTTTCTTTAATGCTGACATTTTTCACTGGTCAGCCGCTTCTTGCTTTGGTAGCAGTAAATGAGTATACTATTTTCAGCCCCAGTGTCTACATGATCACACACAATTTCACCCTGTCTCTTTAAGTCTAACTTTTGGCAGCCCTGAAATGTTACGTCAGCATGAGCCTTCTGTAAGCTGTTAGATACCGGCTTGCCCTCTGCACAGCCTCAGTCGCAGGCACATTTCAGTTGTTTTATTGTCCCCATTGAGATGAACTGAAACACGGTAACAGTTTTGATTCACTGAGTCTTTATTTCACATAGCAGGTGTCAGGACTGGTTTGTGCAGCCTTTATTCAGCACTGACAAACAGGGCTAACTGGAGGACTGTAATTAAACAAATGTTAATTTAGGATGGTCCTAATGCCATTACAAATGTGTTTTTCTCTGAGATCTGGTGATCAGGTACAGTTTGATCATGTCCCTTCCAAAGCCAAATACTGAATCGCAGCATAAGAACTGTGTTAACTATGTTTCACATACATTTCAGTAAACCAAATTTCCACTATGGCTTCAATAATCTGATGTATATAGATATATACTATCAGAAGTGCAGAAGTGTAACATGTTTTATACGCGGGGTAGCCGTGTTGGACTTCTACACTGGTCCTGCTGAGGAATGTCTGTCTTGGAAAGTTTGACAGGTGAAAGTAGTAGCCATTGTGCATAGCTGCCGTTGTTTGCAAAAAACATACCGCCTGAGCTCAGTCAGTGACTGACAATGAAACTCAAAGTTGTACTCTCTAAATGATCTGATGAATAGGAAGATAGTTAGTTCCATAGACAAAAACCAGATGCCAATTGAAACTGAGGGCTTTGCTATTTGCGGATCTCACACCAGTTTTCAAAGCTGAGCACCTGCTACTCGGCTGTATCAGTAGTATAGCTCACACAGGCTGTCCTCAGCAGGTTGTGCAGAGTACATGCTGTGAACCGGTGCACTTGGCGAGTCCTTGCAAATCCTGGTGACATTCGAAGCCGTTAGAAATGAGTCACCTGTCCTAACCCTTAGTAATGTTCCTATTGATCTCAGTCCTGCAAACTCAATGTGTAGGCTGCCAAACACTAGCACAAACTTATTTTTACCACAGGACTCAGGCCAGTTCCACTGAATCTGCTTTGCTATGGTATGCACTGGCTGAACAGCAGCAATATGAGGGACCTCTCCTGGGTTCAGGAAATATGAACTTCTGGAGAGCAACCTGTCTGAAGAGGACAATGATTATTGTTTAAGAGACAGCCAGGGCACATGTTGGTGAAAAAGTCAGGAAGCTCTGGAATGGTTAACTGTTTGTGGTCCAAAAGTCAGATTTCCACACTCTTCACCTCCTTTCTTGGCCTTTGTTGAATGTTTAAAGCAAAGATCCTAGTACCTTGGAATGAAGTACTGTAGTTGCTGTTGTAAGTGAAGGATTGTGGTTCAATGTTGTCCATGGCTGCTGTTGAGTCGTTTAGCATTAATGAAGCTAAGATTTTTGTTTAGCAGATTAGTGGATTGAGAACCTAACATTTTGGTTTGCTGTGGTCATCACCAGCAATAACTTCAAACAAATTTAGTGCAAACATATATTTTTCATTACAATCAGGGTGGCCTTTTTGAAAAATAAATACAAGAAAAGAAAACACAAGATCAAGAAAATGCAAATGATTTCTATGGTTCAAAATATGTATGATTTAACACCAGACAAAACTTGATTGGCAAGTTTAGTGAACAAATTAATTTTCTATCATAACCATGGTGGGCATCTAGAAAAATGACCACCAAAATACATTAAGATGGTTAACTTATGTATGATTTGGCACAATCAATTTTAAATTCTAGTGCAAAAATAATTTTTTCTTGATCAAGACTAATGGTCGCCATATTTAAATTTTCAGTGGCTAAAGCTTTTCTCTCTCTCTCTCTCTCTTTTTTTTTCTTCATTTTTTTCAAAAAATAGTTTTTTCAGGAATATCAGTGCCAAGTTAGGTCTCTTGATCTGCATTTGAAAGATTTTTTCCTAAGTTATCTGCTCCACTAGTTAAAGAACTGGCCCAGTTGAATTCCAGCTTCACACTGAAGGAACATAAAACAGATTAGTAAAAATGTAAAAGATGTAAAAATGTAAAAAACCAGTGAAGAAACCCAAGGAGTAGAAAACCAAGATTTTACATGACCCCCATATTATACACAATAAAAACATTAAAAGCTTTTCAATCTGTAGAGACTCACATGGAGAGAGAAAACAGCAGTTAGACACTTTATTGGGCCGAGAATTTGGCGCTCAGACACCGGCAGAAGACGTGCAAGCTGAGAATCGCTGCAAGCTTGGATGATCAGCTCAGGGTCATCTTCCCCCAGGCCTGAACACTGGCGTTGGAGCACAGCCTTGAGAGGAAGGAGCCTGCAGGGAGCCTGGAAGAAGCCTGGCAGGATGCGGGTGGAGACGGGGAGGAGGTGGGTCGAAGCACAGCTGCAGCTGGTGAATCCATGGTTGACTGGCCTTTTGAAGGAGCTCTTGCAAGGTGATTGGCTGGAGCAGAGCGACGATCTGGTCCTGGTTGGCAAGGGCGTGGTAATCGATGATGCCAGGAAACTGAAGAGAGTCTCCCAGGTTGAATTTACGCCTAAGCTTCATAACATAACATACAACAGAGTTTCATAGAATCAAACTCTTATGCAAAGCAAATCTTTCCTGTCTTTGCTAAATCAAATCCTTTAACTCCAACTGCAGAAAAACTTTGCCTGGTTTCTGTTTTTCAAAAACCGCCATTGCTGATTTCAGATAAACTGCTAGATTTAGATGTGATTGTCCTTCATTTAAAATAATCAAAATAGCAACCACAAGAAATGCTATGCCAAATTGATTTCCCACAGCTCATTGCTTACATTTTTACCCTTTCCTAATCAGAATATCTGAATCTGCTTCATGGAGAACAAATGAATGACTGTTTCATCTTTGTGTCATCATTTCTTCCAGATCCTTATTCTGTAACTCTGTTACAGGGTTTTCTTTTCAAAAATACTTTGTGTCCATTTCCAGAACCAGAACCTGTTCCAAGAACCATTAGTGTTCGAGGGTTATCACCCCACACACACACTCTGTTCCAACTACTTTCACCAGATTAAAAACAAATTACCAGGGTGGAAATTAACCCCAGAAAAAGGTCCTGTGTGGGAGGTAGTACTTTTTTCATTTACCAACAATTGAATAATTGGATGGAAACATGGCTGTAGTCAAAATACACTGTTAGACTTCACAGGTTGCAATTTTTGTCCAGGTTAACTTATTTTGCAACATATAATGCATGTTTTTCACTTTCATCAGATAACAATGGTTATAAACTACAGTAAGTGAACTAGAAACTGTTATTGTTTCACATCAGGATAAATTAGAATTTAAACTTATGATGGCATAATATTATCATTCAGAGTGCTGACATGCTAACATGGCATGTAACTGTGAAGACTAAATGAAAAGGAAACGTTGAGGTTGCAAAAGACATTTAAGGAGAAACATTTGCAGAGACGGATTAGTAAGCAAAGGAGTTTATTCAACAACATGACATGAATGTAAAACAATAACTGCAGTCACTGCAAATCAATACATGATGTTTGAATTCTTAAAACAAAGGACTTCAATGAGAGGGGAAAAAAAAACAAGCTGCTGATGCTGAATCAGAGTGAAATCCAAACATTGATACAGGCACATTGTCTTTACATGGGAAATTCAGTCCTGTCTCTGGTTAAAGCACACAAACATGAAAAAACAATCCACTTTATGATAACACCTAGAGACTGGAATCATGTAAATTCACATAGGAATATAAAGAGCAAGTGGTTGGGAAGAAAAGCTGCAGAGTGTAGTCTTAAAAAAAAGGTCCTCTAAAAGTCATGATCAGCAGCAGGTTAACACTGGTTTTTGTACCTGTGGCACATCTAAAAACTGCAGGACATGGCCCTGGAGGACTGGAGTTTCACACCCCTGCAATAGAGCACAAGACATCAAAGGAGTCTGTTGTGGAAGTTTAGTGCAAACTAATCCTTACCAAGGCGTTGATTTCTTTACTGGCAGACAAACAATGCTAACTTACTGCTTAGCTGTTTCTATTCTTTTACAGAACCTGTTGTCATTTTGTTGCTCGTTTATTTTTGGGCAACACCAAGAAAGAAAAAAGGGAACCATATCAACCAAGTCATATCATCTTGTTTCATAGTACAGAATCTTTACAATGTGCTTCTGGTTTGCTGTCATTCATGTCAGATATGTTAGCTCCTCGTACACCCTGTTCTTTATCTTCTATCAATTCTGCAAACGCTCTTGGATCTCACCATTAAGAGAAATAAATTATGTTTTTTATTTTGTTTCTAACAAATGTTCTGTTTGATGGAAACAGCCCTTCATCAAGACAGTTCAGGCATGGAAACCCTAAGAACTCAAAGCTTTTTGAAAATGGTCAATAAATGGAACCTTCACTCATCTGTTCAGAACCTTTTTCTTAAAAAAAAAAAAATAGTGAACTAGCCAATCATGCCTCAGCAACCAAATGACACTGTTTACAAATGGCACCCCATAAAATATGTCATAACAAGCCCTATTCTCTCTTTCTTGCTATTTGGTTGGTAGATAATATCTTTTTTTCTTTAATTCTACTGACATTTACTGATAATAAATCTCAAACTGAAGTTTTTAATAAATAAAAATCATGTTGTTATTATTTCATGGTAAAATTCCAAAAAAACAATCAGACAGTAACTTTGCCATTACCACAAAGAAACATCAGCCAAAAGGCTACTGATGCCAGATTACTGGCTGATGCTGGAGAGATGAACAGCCAGAAAAACAACACCAAATGTAACCGCTGGCCAAATGTCAGCTTGGTGGTTCAGAGGCTGAGTTCCTTTGGCAGAGAATATGAAGAAATACTTGGAGTGAACCAAAAAAAAAAGACAGCTCGTCATGAATTCAATCTGTGAATGTGGGAGAGGGGGGAAAGGCTCAGATTAGAAGCAAAGAAGCACCTCTGACATGTTCAGAGGGAGGAGACAGTTGACCCCCAAGTTTGAGCAACCAAGAAATGAATTAGCCCATATTTAAAAGTAGGGGTGCAACGCTAAATCTGCCAGCCAAAAAAATCGGCCCCAATTTCCTTAATTCTGGGCGATCGGTAATTGACAATATTTAAATGTAAAACCCAATCTTATCTTCCTCAGCCACTGTCCACGTTTGCTCTGGTGTGAGAGAGGTTTGGCTGTTGGCCCCGCTCACCAGGTCATGTCTGTATATTGGAGTTCATAATAGTCACCCAACTGTTACCAACTCTGTGACGATCTTGCTATATTTAGCAACATTTCAGATAAAATAAACTGGCATTGGCCAAAACCGGAATCAGCAGGTCAGGCTTTTTGAAGATCAGTAATCGGCTATCAGCCAAAAGCTGCAACTGGTACGACCCTATGCCTACAGCATGCCGAGGTCAAAGGGAAAAGGAGTGTGAACTACTGTGTTTAATCAATTAAGGACTAAAGTATTATAAATAAAATATTATTTTACTTAAGAGTAAAAAAAAAAAAACTTGCAGGTGTATTTGACGTTTCTATTTTGTATTTTATATTTTATGAAAATAAATAAATCTCCAAAATTCCGTCCATTTCCATCTTTTCTCCATCAGTTTTTAATTGAACTCTTTTTTTTTATTCTTTTGGTTTGTGAGTAAATTTGTAAAAATACTTTATTTTTATGTAACCATCGTTTCTTTTAACATGTGCATTTGGCATTAGTATTAAAATGGTGCCATTCATGGAGAACCCGTTCCACACAATCCTGCTGTATATTGCAGTTCATAATAATCCTGATCAATTCATGCAACATTAAACGGGTTTGTCTTTCCAAGCTGTGAAAGACAAATCCATGGATCACTCAGGACGGCGCCGCAGCTGCACAAACCTCAGCTGCTTTATGAAAACGGACCACACAGCTGTCTGTACGATCTGCCGAGTGATTAACCGATGTGCATGTCACAGAGCAGCAGCTTCCAGTAGCGGCTGCACCGCGTCGGCGTCCAGCTCTTATTGAATCTGCTTCACTGACATTCCGGAGCGCCTAATGGAACCAGCCCATTGTGAATCCATCTGCGCCTTTTTGCAAATGGTGGCAAATCAAAAGTGTTTGCAATGAAAAGGGTTTTAACCCCAGCTAACACGGAGTGAAAAGATAATTACATTTTAACTATCTATTTTCGTGCTCTTATGGCTCATTAAATAAGACGGTTTTATATCTCGCCGTTTGTCTGGCATATACACTTAAGGGATTTTGAGAGCAACTTGTCCATTATATGATGCAATATAATGATAAATAAAAATATGCCATGACAGATGTGTTTGGAGCAATTTCAAAATGCAGAGAAGCGATGGGAATTGTCACGTGACATTTGATGAAAAATACAAAAGTTACTCAACAGGCGCGACAGGAGACAATATGGAGGAAGTTCAGGGAGGGAAATGTACAGAACTGATTACAGGGAGCTGACTACAGTTGTGGAAGGAGAGATCAAATGAATGCTAAATGCAAAAGAACAGAACAAAAACTCAAACGAGAAATAACTGAACTAACAGAGGGGGAAACAACTAAGATAAGGGAAAATAATGAAACTAGGAAATAAACACAAGGAAATAACAGAAACAAAAGTCCATAACAAGAGGTCATTGCTGCTGAGTCTATTCTTTGACAAGATTCTTCTTTTTACCTTTTATATTACCCATCATGTAAGACAGACAGCAGAAACATGTAAAAACTTCTATTGTTTACACTCAAGATAAGATGTTTGTTCCCAAAGCGGTTCACCAGCTCTCTGTACTCTAGTCCATCTCTGATTCAAACGACTGCAGAATCATCTGAGTATTTCTGCAGGTGACAGGAGTAGAACTAGTAGTCTGAAGTTATGCTTATGCAAAAAATACAATCCAGAATTCATTCAGGCCACAAATGAGAGG
>NW_006800184.1:75177-78827 GCF_000485575.1 Poecilia formosa | reverse complement strand
AAGGTATGGAAGGAAATGTTTCCTATGTCCTGCGAGTGACAGCCTGGGAAATTCTCTTCTCTATTTCAAATCTCAGAACGTAACCAGCTTTCACTTCATTCTTCTATATTTTTAGGGGGTTAAATGACCCTAAAATACTTTTTGTCTGTGGAATTAATTAGTTTTAGGTGGAAACAAAGCACAAGTCACATGAACAATAATTCTGACCCTTTAAAACTTCAGAGAAAAGTCAGATTCATGACATTTCAGATTTTATGTGCTCCCCTTTCATTCCTTTCCCACTAACTTTAACAGTAGCTATGTCTCCATTGACTGTAAAATTGTCTGTAATGAATTATGAAAATAAATTTGCTTAAAGCCAATTTAGAAAAAAACTTGTGATCTGCAGTAGGATGAGGTGGTTTTTTTTGGCTGTATCAGCATAATGTATTTCACAAAACTGCAATGGGAACATTTTTTTTTTCTATATTACTACTGGTGAAAACCATCGAGAAGATGAGAGGAAGATAACTGTTTTTAAATGACTTACCTCATTTTCTTTCTTATTTAATGGAAATGCCACAATTGCAAAATAGTTTTTTCAACATTAGGGGAATATCATCAAAGTTTTAGAATGGAAACTCAGCTAACAACTACAGAAAGACTGAGAATTCAGTTAGGCAGTGCAAGATGAAGTGAATAAATACCTTTAGGACAAGGAGAAAATTGCTTAATTCGTCCCTACAAAGCAAACTTAGGGACGAAGATTGATCTGTTTTAAAACAGATGTCAACAAAATCAAGATGATATTCAAACAACAGAGATTCAAGATTATTAGAGGGTTGGAAGACAGTGCCTTTTTTGTAAACAGAAAAAAGATAGCCTGTTAGGATGTTTTCTCCACAGCACAAAATTTACGCGAAGCCGTTAATAGTGAGGCATTGAAAATCTTTTTCCTCTGTGTTTTATTAGTTGATACAGTGAAAAACTAACCACTAAAACAGTTGACGTGTTTCTTAGACAGTAAAATATTTGTGCTGTTTTGTGCATGAAAATTAATTTCAAAGTATTTCAGTGTTTCAGTCACATTAAAATTGTTTTAAAATCAGCAAAATTGTTGCAGTTGCGGTTTAGAGACGCAGTTTGTCGTCACACTTTGTAGTCCGGTAGACTTGGTTCAATTGGCTGCCAAAATTGCAACATTTACTACACATAAAACAAACCAAACCTTTTGAAAAACCTTTGAAACAATTCGAAAACCTATGAAAAAGACATGGGAGCAACTTCCTCCTTTGCTAAATGTAAACGGAAATAGAGTTTGCTTCAACAGAACCGAGACTGAGGTTTGTAGGCGGACCTGGTTTTGCTTCTTTGGTTTGTATTTGAGTTGGTTGTAATCAACAAATTACAAAAGAAACAAAATATAAATAGCAAGAACAATACATGAAGTGCAACTCAGAGCAGATGTCTGCATTTTGCAGCAAGTCCACCCTTGATTTTCCCCTTCTGTCAACCATCTAATTCACTAGATTTGCATTGTAATCTTGCTGTACACTTACCATTCTTTTCAATATAAAACTCTCATTTCAAACCAGACCATCTGGGTGCTTAAGCTCCATCTTGTGTTACAAACGACGTCCTGATAAGTAAATTTAAACAAGCATGATGTAACAATGGCCCCAACAAGCACTGGACAAGATATTTTTGGGTGTATTGTAGCAGTGGCTCTCAGTAGGTCCAGGTTTACAGTCCATCAAGCAAATTATCAGGAGAGCAGAAGAAAAAAAAATCACTATATTCTGAATACCTACTGGACACCACGGCTCGTGACCTTTAAAATATCCTGTCTACATCATCCAGTTCCCACTGGATCACCCATCCTTAGTCACCGCTGCAGCTCAATAAGCTTCTTCCCAAAAACAAGCTTTTATGAGGAGAAAGTCAATCGCTTTAGCTGAATACCCCAGCAGAATCAAGTTTTATCCGCTGATTGGCTTTTGTGTCTTAATAATGGAAAGTTTTCAGACATTGTCTTCATATGGCTCGATCCTGTGCAGACACAAATAGGTTTTCAAATAAAAATACAAACGTTAATATTGCTAAATAAAATAATGTAAAAAAGTCAGATACAAGGTTTGGCTTAGATCCCACATTTTATGACCTTCTTTTGCCTCATATTTTCACTCAACTTGGTGAATCTGAATATTTTGTATGATAATAAAGCTGTTATATATATATATGAATGTTTAGGTCCTTCAAGGTATGTCAATATTGCCCACGTCCTGCCCTGATTTTTAGTAAGGTGCAGCCTTACTAAAAATTAGGAGGAACGCGACAGATGTAACTGTCAGTCAAGATAACCGAGGGTTATCTAGGGTTTGATAGTCAGGTCTCTTCTTCTTTGAGCAATTGACCGCAGCCGGGAAAGTTTGCTCTTTTGGATGATTGACCAAATTGTCCCCAAGGACAGAGCTCTCTTGGGTCCAGTCAACCTTGCTGCCACAGCTCATGTGGGCTTCAAAACAATGATTTTTAGTAAAGCCTTACTAAAAATCAGGAGGAGCGCAACAGATGCAACATAACCAACATAACTCAGTCAAGATAACCAACAGCAGGGTGCTGTGGTGGCCCAGGGGCAAAGCACAACCCACATATTGAGGCCTTGGTCCTCATAGCGGTGGTCGCAGGTTTGATTTCCAGCCTGGTGACATTTGCTGCATGTCTTCCCCCTCTTTCATTACCCTCTTTCCTGTTGAACTACTTTCAAATAAAGGCCACTAGAGCCAACAAAACCTTGAAAGAAAACAAAAAAAAAGATAACCAATAGCAAGTGTATTTAGCAGGATGTTTTCGCTGATATTTTTTCTTTTCAGCGCAAGCTCTGCAGGCGATGACTTCTACGAATTCTTTATTGGTAGGTCTTCGAACACCGCAGATATTTTCTTCTCTTGCTCTTTTCTGCAACACACTAGTTAGGGTTTGGTAGTCAGGTCTCTTCTTCTTAGAGCAAACGACCTCAGCCGGGGAAGTTTGCTTTTTTGGACGATTGACTAAGTCGTCCCCAATGACAGATCTCTTTTAGGTCCGGACTTCCCATGCCGCTTTCGTCAGCGCAGAAGTTAAGCTTTTAGACTCAGCGGTCTGTTTTTCATGAGTTCGACATGTATTTGATCATTGATGATCTCTTTCATTTCATTTCACTTGCATTTGGTGGAGGTAAAAACAGGTAGGGCATCCCACGCCTCCACGGCGTTGGATCGAAATCACAATGTTTCTGTAATGAAGGTCTTCATTACTTGGCGGCACAACACTTAAAATGTGTTAAATGATAAAAGAAATGCATGATGAATGAAATGAAACGGATACAAACAGATTGAAATGTTTTATTGATTGTGTGTTTTATTCAGTTGCATCTCAGCTGGAACTGATGGTGTCCTGTTAAAATACAAACAAAAGGATAATATAAGTATTGTGATTGTGTGAAGGCTTTGTGTGGGTGTGGCTTACCTCTCTCTTCCTCTGCAGGGTGTTCAGGCTAAAAGATTCCCCAGGGCCTGAGCACCTTTTAAAGGTTTCAGAAGAGACCAAAGCAGATGGAAGAGGGGGAGCAGTAGAGCTAGGCATTTTATAAATTTAATGTTGGATTTATATTTATATTGATAAAAATGTGT
>NW_006800184.1:66821-75138 GCF_000485575.1 Poecilia formosa | reverse complement strand
ATTTAGTTAGTTTGTTTGTCAAACTTTGTGCGTATGGATTTTGTTTTTCCCTGTTTCTTGGTGGGTTTGTGACTATTGCCAACATGCAGCGACTATAAAAGGCTGCATGTTGGCCACAGTGTGTGTTGCTGCTCAGACCCTAGGCCACTGTAAGCAGGGTTGTTTGTCTGTTAAATGTTGGTGAATAAACACCCAGTGGGTTTGCACAGTTTCTCTGCCTCAAGTCTCCTACTTCCTCCAGCCGCTAAGGGCCATCCTAACAGTTTCCTTTACAATCTAATGAAGAATATGTAAAGAAATAAAATGTTAAAAGATGTTAAAATGTTAAAAAGAAGAAAATATGTGAACATTAACAAACCATAAAATGAATAAAATGTTAAGAGTTAATAAAAGTTAATAAACCATAGAAAGGATGCATTAACAAATGAAATGAAATGTTAAGAATATCTTAGAGGTAATGAGTATTTAAGGGTAACAGAATATAAAACGAATACAATGATAAAATTTCAAACCAATTGAGTAAATAAGCATTACAGGCAGTACAATAAAACATAATGATATTAATAAACTAAAGTGAGTAAATGAGTATAAAATGCAGTACATTTAAAATGTAATGAGACTAATAAAATCAAATGAGTAAATAAGAATAAAAATGCAGTCAGATTTACTTGTAATGAGATCAATAAAATCAAATCAGATCAGTCTTTGTTATACAAGACCTATCAACGACAAATCAGATTCTGCATGTGTCCAGATGCAGAGCCGGCGCAGCCCGATGGAAAACCCTGACAGGATTCAATGTTACGTTTTAGCTGTAAACTGGTCCACCAACCATGGAAGGCGCCCACAGTCTCACATCCCGGCACACCCAGAAAGGATTGGACTTCATTCTGCAACAGAAAAAACAACAAAAGCACAATTAATGGATTATATAATGAATACTAAAGTAAAGGAAAAATATTATTTTCTATGTACTAGATACTAGTACTGTCCATATGCTCTAGAAAGCTAGAGTTCCACGGTCGTCTTTCGGTTCCGGGAAATCATCTGATAGGCAGGTGGGGTTCTATTGGGACCACTGCCCTTCTCTCTGTTGGAAGTGATGCACTGTACAGCCAAGGACCTCAGGCAGGGAACAGCAGCATCCACAGGTGATGAGGAGAGCAAGGAAGATTCTTTAAGATTGTGCATCATCTAATTAGTAAACATAATGTTNGTAACAATCCTCTAAAGATACTAACAAAAAACTGAGCCCTGACAGTCAGGGAGGGCGTTTGGGATTTCAGTGGTTCCAGTTGGCAAGGGCAAGATTTGGTTTAATTATTAGCAGATAAGATTGACGTTTATGTGCACATAAAAAGGCATTGGTGAAACAACTGTCCTCGCTTCTTCATTCAGCAATGTACTGTTCTTTGATTTAAAAAAAGGGGCCACCAGTACCTTTGCAAACAGAGTTCGTCTGCACTGCATGTTACCTGCAGTGAAGGAGAGAAAGAAGATATGGAGGACATTGTTGCTCTTATATGGACAGAATTAGTGCAAGAAAAGGAAAAATGTGCACAATCCACACATTGACACATGCACACATTCACAATTTGCTGAGGCAACCTTTCAAGTGACGTTTTGGCGAATCAAAAAGAAATTACTGTTTTTATTATTTTTTTATTTTTTATTTCTTGGCTACATCAGGTGACTTGACTTTAAGTAGTATGTCTGGAGGTTTAGCAAGACTTTCAGAGCATCTTTGAAGGTCATGGTGGGGGGGTTCTGTAGGGAGTCAGTGTTACCACTTGAGTGTGATAAAATGAAACAAAATAGCATCTGAGACACTCATGGAGCATAACATCAAAGGAACACAATATTGGTTTCTGTCAAAATAATTGAATTGAGAGGAGGAGGTCATTACCATAGTGGGTTGAGTGGAGGACGTGTGGAGATGGAGGAACAGCTCTGAACCTAAGTTAGCAAAGTCTGACAGACGTTCCTCAGTAAAATGTATTTTACAAACTCAATCTTGATGTTTTTGCAGTTTTATCATTACATATTTCATACATTTTTGAAGCATATTCAGTATATATGGACACAGATTTTAATCATATAAATTGTTGTGCTTGTAAATCAGACTGCATAGTTGCAAATAAAGCTTTGTAAAATAAAATGGTTGAGGATTTCTGCTTCGTGCATGTGTGGATGGGATGAGTGTAAATGTAAATAAAAAAATGTAAAAATCCATGAAATATAAATATGCTCATAAATCAGAATGTGCAGTTGTGAGTTGAGTTTTTTAATCTTGTAAAAAATAAAATGGCTGACATTTTCATGTTTGTGTATTCATAAATGAGGGTGCATGTGTCTAGGAAGATTTGCATGTGTAAAATCTTAATTAAAGAAGTTACATCATATTTTTAAGATTTGTTTCCTGATACAAAGCAAGAAGCTCTGGACACAACTGTGCTTTCAAGCAATGTTAAAAGGCAGCATAAGCATTTAACAAATCTACCACTCTTACAGAGTAAGAATGATTGGCTGTTATCCCTAGTGGGACCAACAGGGGTGCAGGAGCCTTTCTCCAACGATCAACAGGCGAGATACAACCTGGGACAGGGCAACGCAGAGACAGACAGGACAAACAATCATGCACACACAGAGCAGAGCGCCAACTGTGATTTTGGCAAACTGCCAGACAAAAAGAGAAAAATATATATATTTTACATTACCAAGATAAGCTCAGGAGTCTCCAGGTTTCTGAGTTTCCAAGCTCAAAGAGCAGCCCTCCCCTGCAACTCCTCACTCGGCTCCTTCAGACTAGCCAGCAGCAATAAGCAAACACCTGGTAGAACTATGCATCTGCTGAGCTCATTAAAGGGACTACTTCTCAGTGCAACGCTGGTAAAAATGTTAGAGAAGAGATGTGATGACTTCCTGAAGGCTGAGTGTCAGAAAGAGCAGAGAAAGACCCAATTTCAAGGCATGACATTACAAAGTCAAATTTCTTTTAAGTAATATTTGATATATATGTCATTTGTATAACAGCTGAAGGTCACGTTGTTACTTGGTTGATGTTATAGTGCCACTTTTCTTCCATGTAATCACTGGAAGTGACCGTTCCACTTTGTACATAGTAAAAAAAAGAGCAGGTGTACCTAATAAAGAGGCTGATGAGTCCATATGAGTAAATTAAACTGGAAGATAATAAAAGCTAAGACAGAGACCAAAATGAAACACACTGACCTTCGCATCTACCAACAGGCAACAATACCAAGGCTATTGCTTTGGCTATTCTAGCTTTGCAGAGTTTTCTCTGAATTCGCTTAATTCTGCAATACTACATTCATTTTCTGATTTTTTTACAGCCTAATTTTGGCTTTTTTAATTTTATTTTTTTACTTCTACCCATTAACCACTTGCTGCTAATCTGGAGTTCCAAGTACTTTTACTCCTCAGCAGAGCAAAGGCAGCTGTGTCTGAGAGGTTTATTTCGGTCTTCTGGTCATACTTCATCAGAGCCGAGAGCAGGGGGGGAGCCGGGTGAGGGAGACTTAGGCTCCTGATTTTTCCAAAAGTAAGCGAGTGGGTCTAAAAAAAAATGAAATGAGGAAAAAAACAAAATGAGAGCGACGAGGATGGGGGCTTGGAACAGGCAGAAATGTAAAAATAATAAGCTTCTCTGAGAGCCCATAGTTTATTGAGTGCAGTGAAGTGTGTCGTTTCAGCTTTAAGTCATTACTGGAAAATGATAATGAGTGAAAGTAGACAGATCCACAACATGTGGATGAGCTAAACATTAATGTTGAATATCTATTATTATTATCATTAATAATAACAATAATAATAATAATAATAATAATAATAATAATAATAATAATAATAATAATAATTGTTATTATTCATCTAATGTTTCAGGTGCCTTAAGTTTTTATATTCTGCCTTTCATCAAGTTACATGAAAAATGTTCTAGGTGTGCAGAGTTTTGAAAATTTATTAGTATTCTGGTTCATGCAAGCTCTGCATCTAAACCTTCCTTCAAGTGTTTGCAGAATAAATGTCACAGATTAACATTCCCCGTGTTTAACAGAGATCAAACATTGTCGCAAAGGTTTCAGTCGTTTCACAGTGTTAGTATTTGTTTTCTCAGTTTCACTTTTTCCCTCATATTGACTTAAAATTGTTCATATATGTGTGCACACATCTGATGAGCACCTTTCACGTTTGCCCATATCATTAACAGTCTTCATTTATTTTTGCTGAGATTTAAAGAGCTGGCTGGTGGAGAGGACTTTTTATGATGCGACACCAGGAAGTGGAGGAATCCCAGAATCCCTTGCTAGAAACAAGAAACTTTTCTCTGGAGTAGCTAAACATACTAATAATTTGAAACATTGCAGTGTAATAATGTTTTAGCGTCCACATTTGTGTAGTAGTTATAATTTGTTGCCTTGAATTAGTTCCCTAGGTTTATTCATTGTTTGTATTAGTCTTTGCTTACATGAGTGCAGGAAAATACAAACTCCATGCAGAAAGACCCCAGATGGGATTCAAACTCCGGATGTTCTAGCTGCAAAGCAGCAGTCGCTGTATTACCATTTCCATTAACCATCAATGTGCACATGCGAAGACTGAAATTATGAAATCAAATTTGCTTAATGGAAACAAGCCAGTTTTGAAGAAAACTCAAGTTTTTCGATAAGTGTTTTTAGGACGTTTTTTTTTTTTTTTTTTGCCTCATCAATTTACAAATCGTTGCTGCACATGCGAAGACTGAAATTATGAAATCAAATNGGGACCACTGCCCTTCTCTCTGTTGGAAGTGATGCACTGTACAGCCAAGGACCTCAGGCAGGGAACAGCAGCATCCACAGGTGATGAGGAGAGCAAGGAAGATTCTTTAAGATTGTGCATCATCTAATTAGTAAACATAATGTTTTTTGTGTTTTTTTTTTAAAGGCTGCTCCTTGAAGCTGAAGGCCATTGCCTTATATCTCAGGCATTTTTCCCATACTAAGCCAATAGAGCATCAATATATCAATAACATCTGTTATTTAAGTTCCCCTCTTCATAATAGTTAAAGAAATGCTTAAATATTAGTTAAAGAAATGCTTAAAATAAGTAACACATGGTATATTTCAACCTCCAAAAATAACATTGCTTGTTTTAAGTGATGGCATATCGTTTGTATTTTAATTAAATTCAATCAAATAGTCCTTGTTTAATCAGAAGCAACCCGCTACACTAAAGACTTGTAAAATATCGATAGTGTGAAAAGTTAATGATACGTGTTCAATTAAGATCCCTTTTAATATGTTCCAGTCATGTAATAAAAGACTACCCTACTTTGTCTCAAACCAAAAACTGTAAATTATAATTATGAGAAATGTTTAGACATTATTACCTTGGATCAACAATTACACACAGAACTTGATTTATTTATTTATTTATTACTGTAAATTATAATTATGAGAAATGTTTAGACATTATTACCTTGGATCAACAATTACACACAGAACTTGATTTATTTATTTATTTATTTATTTTAATTCTTTCAATCTTTTTGACCCCCTATAAGCAGTTCCATTATTGGTAATTTGTAAATCCCAATTTAGACCAATTTTCATTTGAATCCTCATATTTTCTTTTCATTTAAGATCCTCATAGAATGATTAGCCTGTTTTACAAGAATAATGTTAACCCTGTCACTACATATTTAACTGATTTATTTTATTCTTATCATGGTTTTAAATCCCAAAAGTTCAACAAATTTAACCTTTGAACAATTTGTTCTCTTAAAACCCTTCTATAAAATATGTTTTAACTAAATTACCTTCATTTATTGGGTTTATCATATTTGCCAATCTGTTTTTGGCAGTTTTGGGGAAAAATTTGATACAACTAAGTTTATTAAATGATATAAATGTTCAGGTTAGACCTTCTTGCATGTCTTGGTTCAACCACCTATTATTTCGGATTATAGCAGGAGAGATGCAGCAATCAAACAATCCCTTCCATGTTTTAAGAAACACTATTTTGTAAAATCTATTTGACACATGATATCATTGTTAATTTTAATGTATTCAATTCAGAATATTCAGTATTACTTCAAAAACTCCAACTTACCCAAATAGTTAGCTCATGTTTAATGGGTGCTAATACACCTTAAAACATTTAGTGAATTTTGATTTAATCTTCTTTTATATTTTGCTGTAAACTGATCCCAAAACTAAAAAGTTCTCAATAGATTAACTCACAATTTGCTTGAATAGATTAATTCCATGCATCCTCAACTGTTTCTAGAGGGACATTAGTCATTTGTCGTTCAAATACCATTACCGTTGCTGTTGCTATGGACACCATTACATTAGCTACTCTTCATATATGGAGGGTACTGTGGATGAAAGAACATTCATGGGACTGAAGTGCAGTGCAGTTCTTGAAGGTCAACTTAAAGAAGACAAATTATGGACCACAGGCCTTTTTTTCTTTCTTTTTTTCTTGAATCTATACATTGGGCTGTCTGAAGTACTGTTGTTTATAGGATATCAATCAATCAAAAGTGCTTTACATCATTAAAAACAAAAACACAGAGTCATGTGACATTGAGTGAACAATCAAAATAATAAATACAAAATAAAAATACATAAATAAATAAATAAATAAAAAACATTAAAACCCGCACCCCTTTTTAGAACTTTAGTTAAAACGCCATTTAAATGGGACTCTAACCCTCAGGACTTTATAGTAACAATCCTCTAAAGATACTAACAAAAAACTGAGCCCTGACAGTCAGGGAGAGCATTTGGGATTTCAGTGGTTCCAGTTGGCAAGGGCAAGATTTGGTTTAATTATTAGCAGATAAGATTGACGTTTATGTGCACATAAAAAGGCATTGGTGAAACAACTGTCCTCGCTTCTTCATTCAGCAATGTACTGTTCTTTGATTTAAAAAAAGGGGCCACCAGTACCTTTGCAAACAGAGTTCGTCTGCACTGCATGTTACCTGCAGTGAAGGAGAGAAAGAAGATATGGAGGACATTGTTGCTCTTATATGGACAGAATTAGTGCAAGAAAAGGAAAAATGTGCACAATCCACACATTGACACATGCACACACACACACATTCACAATTTGCTGAGGCAACCTTTCAAGTGACGTTTTGGCGAATCAAAAAGAAATTACTGTTTTTATTATTTTTTTATTTTTTATTTCTTGGCTACATCAGGTGACTTGACTTTAAGTAGTATGTCTGGAGGTTTAGCAAGACTTTCAGAGCATCTTTGAAGGTCATGGTGGGGAGTTCTGTAGGGAGTCAGTGTTACCACTTGAGTGTGATAAAATGAAACAAAATAGCATCTGAGACACTCATGGAGCATAACATCAAAGGAACACAATATTGGTTTCTGTCAAAATAATTGAATTGAGAGGAGGAGGTCATTACCATAGTGGGTTGAGTGGAGGACGTGTGGAGATGGAGGAACAGCTCTGAACCTAAGTTAGCAAAGTCTGACAGACGTTCCTCAGTAAAATGTATTTTACAAACTCAATCTTGATGTTTTTGCAGTTTTATCATTACATATTTCATACATTTTTGAAGCATATTCAGTCTATATATGGACACAGATTTTAGTCATATAAATTGTGGTGCTTGTAAATCAGACTGTATAGTTGTAAATAAAGCTTTGTAAAATAAAATGGCTGAGGATTTCTGCTTCGTGCATGTGTGGATGGGATGAGTGTAAATGTAAATAAAAAAATGTAAAAATCCATGAAATATAAATATGCTCATAAATCACAATGTGCAGTTGTGAGTTGAGTTTTTTAATATTGTAAAAATGAAATGGCTGACATTTTCATGTTTGTGTATTCATAAATGAGGGTGCATGTGTATAGGAAGATTTGCATGTGTAAAATCTTAATTAAAGAAGTTACATCATATTTTTAAGATTTGTTTCCTGATACAAAGCAAGAAGCTCTGGACACAACTGTGCTTTCAAGCAATGTTAAAAGGCAGCATAAGCATTTAACAAATCTACCACTCTTACAGAGTAAGAATGATTGGCTGTTATCCCTAGTGGGACCAACAGGGGTGCAGGAGCCTTTCTCCAACGATCAACAGGCGAGATACAACCTGGGACAGGGCAACGCAGAGACAGACAGGACAAACAATCATGCACACACAGAGCAGAGCGCCAACTGTGATTTTGGCAAACTGCCAGACAAAAAGAGAAAAATATATATATTTTACATTACCAAGATAAGCTCAGGAGTCTCCAGGTTTCTGAGTTTCCAAGCTCAAAGAGCAGCCCTCCCCTGCAACTCCTCACTC
>NW_006800184.1:44634-64200 GCF_000485575.1 Poecilia formosa | reverse complement strand
ATGTATTTCGCAAAACTGCAATGGGAACAGTGTTTTCTCATCACACAAGTCACAAGATCAACAGGTGGATGTTACTACTGGCAAAAACCACAAAAAAGATGACAGGAAGTGGTATGAGGATGACGGCTTGTTTTTGTTATTTTCAATGTGCAGCTGGCTCCACCAGCGCTCTCAAAGCATCACACAGTTCATTGAAAGTTGTGTGTCATTCGAATCCATAGCTCTTCTGTAAAATCACAACAATTTCTGTAAAACGCAGCTCATGTATACATCACTGCCATGATTTTTAGTGACTCATGGTGTGAACAAGCTTATTCATGTGTGATTTCAATTTAATGTCTTATTTATTGGAAACACCACAATTGTGAAATTGTGTTTTTTTTTCAGCTTTAGTGGAAAATAGATTTGTGTACATTAGTGATGGAAATGCAACTAGTGCCACCAACTGCACCACTTTGAAACCTATCAATAGCATTGATTGTAAAAATTATTACTCTGCTTCCCCTTTTACTTTTTTGCTGAATAATAAATGAAGACTTCACTTTAAAGTCTATAATATCATGGAATTTATTAATGTGGATGTGCCAATGTTTGCATCCACATGTAAACATGGGTACAAGTTAAATTAGCTCTACCAAGCTAATTTAGCTCTTCAACCAAAATCAGTTTATAAAACCTTTCCAATGATGTTAACAGTTAACCTCTCTGTCTGTCAACTCAAATTAGTTTATGTTGTGTTCCCTTTTCTCCAACCAAGCCGGTTCAATCGAGATCCTAAGCTGGTACTACCCATATATTCATCAGTTGTGCCAGTGGGAACAGCTACACCTGGCAGATTCAAGGTGGCAATAGCTTTGTTTACATACCTTTAAACTCCAAACTCTAGATGAAGGTGTAATTGTGAACATGTAGCAGGTAACACTGGAGGTATCATGAAATATTTTCCCCAAAAAGTATTTAGGTTTCATGTTAAGCTGGACTTTCGCAGCACAACAGACACGACAACACGATTTTGTTGACTAAGTATCTTTCTGAGAACAGAGACATCATGCGCAGGCTTCAGTAAACAACAGGAAGGAGCTCTTCACATGCTCTCAGCAGAGAAGTCTTAATCTAAGAGTGAAAACTTCAAAGAATAGAAATACTTCAAAGTAAGATATGTGATTTGTTTTCTGCTGCAGATGTCCAGCCAGCAGAGCAATCTTTTAACGTTGACGGAAAAGATGAATCTCCCTGATATGTGGGGGATACTTTACTTCTTGGCATGAGACACACAAGTTATCAGCTGCAGCAATACTGAAATCATTCGCAATAAATGCATTTCATAAACTCCACCACAAACAAGCGACAGAAAGCAGGGATGTTGGTGACAGATGAAAGAGAGAGAAAGCCAACGGTTCCTATGTAGTAGCTTAGGTGTTAAATGGCACAAATGAACCTGGGTGGGCAAAAATAATGCATTTCTTTATATACAACATTGGGATTATATGCTTGTTTAGAAAACTGTCTTTTTCTGCTGTTCTGTACTGCTGAATTTCTCCAATTTGATAGAAATGGCAAGGGTGAAACAGAGGACTAAACAGGACAGACAAACTCTGGAAATCCAGTTTCTGCATTTCAGCTATGCAGCTTTGTGCTACAACTGCAACACTATTTTGAGTGTCATTGCCAATTTTTGATGTGATATTCCTATAACATTCCTATAACATGCTATCAAGTAGATGGCATGTTGCCATCTACTATCAAGCAGATAACATGTAGTGACAGCAACTGCATCAGAGTTTGAATACGCATTCACTTCTCCTCAAACGAACTGGACTTTCTAGACAAATGTCCTAGAGTTCAATTAAAGCAGACTAAACAGGGCCTGATGTGGATGCACACTAAGGCTTGGTTCAGATGAAGTGAACTTTGTTGTGGTTTGAATGCATATGAGGATGCCAAGTGGAACGGAGACCGCTCCAAAATCAGGAAGCAGGCCAAAGGGCCCAGCATGTTCAGTCCACGTCCTTGGACATTTGCCCCTCAAAACTATTGTTCCTGCTCTGACTGATAAACCAGATTCTGATTCTGAGAATCAATTTCGACAGTTTGGCTTGACTATGCAGAGCTGTTCAAGTGCAGGGCATTCTGGGAAAATACAACCAAAACAAACACGTTTGTCTACCACTAGTTGGAGAAATGACTTGTGCTGAGCCCGTTGTTGAAGAGTGTTTGGCACATTTGCCAAAGACAAAAGAGAAATTCTACAACCACTAAAGTCTGATGTCACTGTGAAGAAGGAAGTTGTGCTCAAAAATTTTCCTGTTGTTTCCTTCAGTGGCTCTTGGTGCAGCGCCACCACAGGTGAGGAGGTAAATAGGTTGCTCAGAGGGTTTGGTTTGTTTGACACATTTCAGTGTAAAAGTGAACATCAGCAGCTGAAACTGTAGCAAACGTTGCAATTTTGGTCCCCAGACCGAACCGAGTCTATCAAACCGAGGTTTGAAAAAGCCCTAACTTAGATTACAATTATAGCAAACATTAGCTGAGAGATTATTTCAGGTACTTACCTCGGTTTACTAGACTAATTTTAGCCCTTCTTATAAAAATCAAAGTGATATTTTGTTCTCTTTGGCTTCATAGCAGCAGCTCTATCTGCAGTACAACTGGTACTCTGAGCTTCCTGATTTCCTCCAAACAGTCTCATCCCTTTGTTAGTCTCAGTCACATGGTTTTGGTGTCTCACGAAGCTTCACAATATTTTCCTCTGTATGTCTGAACCCAGGGGCGTGCAAAGAGAACAGGAGGTGCCCAGTCCTGAGGGGATTCTGTGTTCAGCCTTAGACAACAACTGTGATGGAAACGTGTGTTAGTGAGGAAGATCAACATGTAGTTGCGCAGTGTGGTACAAAAGCAGAAGCCCAGTGAGATCAGCTTGCCAATAAGTATCCTGGGGGAGACAGTATTGAATCCTGAGCTGAAACCTATAAACCATATTTTGATCTCACACTTGTTTTTTTTTTGTTTTTTTTGTTTGTTTTGTTTTTTTACTTGATCGGCAACAGCAAAGCAGAAAGCAAAGCAACGATTTCCAGCCTCTACCACCCTTTTCTTCTGTTACTATTGAAATGCAACTCAACTGTCTGGATTAGGACCTCAACAATTCGCCAGATCAGATTGTCATTCACCAATTGCTGGTGTCCATCCTGTTTGAGGGCAATCAAAGTGGAAGTAGTTTTCTCAAATGAAACAGAATTTTTCTTGCCTACAGATGGCTACAAATCATATTAGTGGGCCATGTTTGACAGTAACTGCCAATAAAGCATTTCAATATTTCCCCACAGAAACACACAAGGACTGTTACTTATTTATTGCAGCCAATTTCAGCTTCATGCGTCATGGCGGCTTAAGCCGTTTTAGCCTCTCCTATAGCAATTTTGTGGAGATGCGAAGCAAGATAAAAAAAAGAAATTTGTAAATCTAAAGTTGCTCAATTTTTACATTACTTACCAGTTTTTCAAACTAAATGTGTCATGAATAATTATCTAGTTATGACTAGATGCCCTCAGTCATGACTCATTGAGGGTGTCTCAGTCATGAGCCTGTCTAAATCAGGCTCATGGGCAGAACTACCCATAATGCTCTTTGGTGATTATTGGATTCTGACAGAACATCCAAAAGCAGCAGTGTATCAGTGTTTTATCTTCCTCTCTGAATCATCAAAAATATTAGTTCTTGTGCCAATTTCCCCAACATTTGCATAAGGCAGAGGTCACCAGGCTTTAGACTAGCTCACCGTTGCTTCCTGCTGTTCTGTGCATAATGAATACCAACAGATATCATTTCCTCTGATTCAATTATAAACATTTCCATTTAAAAAGCAACAGAGTCAATGCTGGCAATTAAACCAATTTAGGATCTGATAAGAGTTTGCCTCTTTAAATGCCACAGTTGCATGACTTTTTTTTTTTTCCATCTACTCTTGATTAGAAATACTCCCAGTGGTGCACAACGTTACATTCTGAGATGAAATTTGCCTCATTTTTGTGTAAAACGCTAAGCCTGGTATTTCGGTAAGTTCGATCAAGAGTAGTTCCTATGCATAGATGTTTGGTTTCGGATGTAAGTTGTGGGCAGCATAATTGTTTTTGCACAAAGGTATGCAATTATATATGCATACTTAAAAACCTAAGTCCGTTCCATTGTCTAGCGCATGCTGTGTAATTGACGTCCCCAGAGCTCATACACAACAGGCAGCTTTGGTCCCCACATCTTTTTTAAATGCCACAGTTTGTTGTTTCTAAAGAGAGATGCATACAAAAATTTCCTATAGCAGTAGTTGAGTGCTTCCTTTTGTTTTTATTCTCAATCAATGCTGAAACACAAAATATTACTAAGTCTCCAGCATAACAGAGGAAAGTTGCTTGATATATATATATATATATATATATATATATATATATTAAGTCTTTAGAGGTGTCTTGAAAAGTCACAAAATATAACGATAAAGTTTATAAGTGCCTCTTTCCTCCAGCCGCTCTTAGCCCTCCCGCTCATCCCCAAACTTGGCCGTGCCTCTCCACCTCTTGATTCCACCCAGTTTGTTGGAAATTTTCAAAATTTGGGTTTACGCTTTCACAGGGGGATAAGTTTAGACAATACAGAAACTGTCTGCTCTGATGACTATTCCCTCAGATGAGCAGGTTAAACTCTCGGAGATGCTCCAGCAGCAGCACAGCCTGACCTATACTTTCTGATTATCATTTTCAGCCGACTTCATATTCAACTCATACGTATTTGTTCACAAAGGGCATCTGTAGACTGAGGTTACAACAAAAACTTTCTCTTGTCCTGATGCAGCAGCAGATTGTCCACATTACACCCTTCATCTCAGTAAACACACATTAAAATGGGAGTGTAATACAAGTAAAACAAACACATCACACGCTCGAAAAGACTTTATGCTTCATTAAATGTGATTTATTGTGTGTGTATTACCACCCACACCACCATACACTGCAAGGCAAGGAATAGCCTTGAAGGAATAGCCTTTTCCCCAGCAGCCTCAGAAAAAAATTAGATGTACATAAAATTTCAATTTGATATAAAGTAATAATTTTTCACTTTGCATTTGCAGTGTTTCCTCATAGACAGTTATATAAATAAAAATTAAAACAGAATTCCTCAACTCAATTAAATAAAAAAAAAAAAAAAAACTTTCATCTCATATCATACCCCAGCAGTCATTCTTTAAAATCCACATTGTTTTTAACCTTGCACTGAAATGGTGCATTAACACATTGAGCAGAGCAAACTTTTGTAAGCTTTTAAATTTCATTTCCGACCAAACATACTTTATTTTTTTCTTCTGCTGGAATAATTTTCATTTAGGGAGAATGAAAGGACCTTGAACAACTGTGAAGATGTGAGACAAAAATGTCTACTAATCTTCAACCACAAAATGTCCCAGGTGTTTTTCAGCATCATGTGTATTTGTGTTTCCCAGTGACAAACAGAAGCTCTCATAGACAGACTTCTTATGTATCAGTTTGAAAAATATCAGCGGCCGAGAATCCCTCGAAAGACGTTACCTGCAGCACCCAAACAGGTGCCTTACCGTGGCTGAGAACCATTTGTGTGTGGATGCAATAAACGTGATTAAGTGTGTGCTCAGAGGCGAGGGTCCTGCCCAGTAAAAGAAATGTAGTTATCCACGATATGGGAAGAGCTGTAGACACACCGCCGGCTGCTAAAGAGCGGGGAAGAAACAACCTGTTTTCTGTTAGGTTTGTTGGCAGTAAAGAGGCAGAGCTGCTTTGCAACACTGGTTTGAACGGTGCTGGCTATTGCCAAGTAACCATTAGAGAAACATTTCCTCTCTTCCCGTCCAGCGATAATATCTTTGCACGCTGTGAGTGGATCATTAGCAAAGGAGTTCCAGCCATGAATGAAGTCCTGAGCGCATTGTGATGCATTGAGGTGAGCTCTACGGTTGTCATCTGACATTATTTCTCTGCATTTCTGTGACAGAGGAAAAGAGGAATACCCTACAAAAACCCTTCTTAATTAAAATGCTTCTGCATTATTAAATTAAATCCTTTTGGATGAGAAGAGAAAGATCTTAAAGGGGAAATTTCTTCAAATGCATGGGATTGTTCTCTGCTTCTTCATAATCTAATGCTGGGTTGAAAAGAAAACTCAATCAAGTTTTTTTTTTTTTTTTTAATTGGTGGGACTATTTAATCAAGTTAATTGCAGGCACTGTAATTAATTAACTGAAATCACATTTTTAATCAAAAGCCATTGATGAATGAATGAGGAGACATTTTAATTTCCAAAATCCCTTTGCTGCTAAATGAGCTCAACTAAGACATGTGTTGTTTTTAATCTGTCATCTAGATTACTCAAATAATGGTGTTCATATTTTGAATCTATGTAATTAATTAATTGAAAGTAGGGCATCAAAGACCCTGAGTGATTTTTTTTTTAATCCTGTTGTCCCACATCTTAAAAATTAACAATAAAAAATTGCAGCATCCACTTTAAAGCTCAATATTTATTTCTTTACTTACCAGCATAAAGAATCTGAATATTTTCTTCATTAGTATTTAGCCCCAACCACCCCCCAAAAAAAGTCACCCCCTTTGGCCACCTCTTGCTAAAAAGTCTAGTTCCGCCACTGTGAGCAACTTTCCAAAAGGTATTGATAATCTGCCCATTCACAGATGAAACTCTCACTAAATGTCCACGCGTCATCAAAGCAGCGCCAATAGCGAGCGCGCCTCCCTGCTGTGCCAAATATAAAAGCAGCTGCGCTCCGACTTCCACGCATCGGTTTGGCTTTCCTCAAGCAGCGGCAGCTCACGGATCAGCGCACAGATCGTGATCCTTGCATGCTTCATATTTAAAAGCAGAATGGATTTAAACTTCACGCTCTCGGAGCGCAACCTGGCCGGCTTTGGCGCGCTGGCGCAGCGGCTGTTTGGGAACAAGTCGCTGTCTCCCGTTGGGAACGACACGGGCGCTCCCAGACCGGAGGAAGAAGACCTCGAGGTGAACACCGACATCTACTCCAAGGTGATAGTCACCATCATCTACGTGGCTCTGTTCGCCGTCGGCTCTCTGGGGAACTCCATCACCCTGTACACCCTGCTGACCAAAAAGAGCCTGCAGAACCTCCAGAGCACCGTACACTACCACCTGGCCAGCCTGGCCGTGTCGGACCTGCTCATCCTCGTCCTCTCTATGCCCATCGAGCTCTACAATTTCATCTGGTTCCACCACCCGTGGGTGTTCGGGGACGCCGTGTGCAGGGGCTACTACTTCCTGCGGGACAGCTGCTCCTACGCCACCGCGCTCAACATCGCCAGCCTGAGCGTGGAGCGCTACATGGCCATCTGCCACCCGTTCAAAGCGAAGAGCATCATGTCCCGGAGCCGCACTAAGAAGCTTATCAGCGCCATGTGGATCGCGTCCTTCGCGCTCGCCACTCCGATGCTCTTCATCATGGGCCAAATGACCCGCAACGGGGAGAAGATCTGCACCACCATCGTCTCCGCTGTCACCATGAAGACCGTGCTGCAGGTGGGTGGAGATGGTGTGTGTGTGCGCGCCTGTGTGTGTGTGCTTCCAGCTGCTGGGTGAGAGGGGCTTTTGCGCTTCCGTCTCAGCTTCTGGTCTTTGCGCAGCGAGAAGTATGGAGCCTGAGATATTCACTGCAAATATTTACACATCAGAACTTATAGAATAACCAGCGGTGAAAGGACGGAGTGTGTGTTGTGAGAGACGGAGGAATGCGATGATGAAATTTGTGGTTAAACTGTGGAGTGAAGGCTTTACGCACGGCTGTGTCCGATTCCAGTTTGCGATCTGATGTGTGCGGACACAAGACTGCACAGGAATTTACAATGTTATGTAATAGGGTCTATTTTGTTAAAATCTGACATTAACTGTACCATAAATCAGCATTGTTTCAAACTTCATCAACATAAAAAAAACATGAATTTTATTTTTTCATTTAAAGTGAATAAAAGGATTTAAGGTTAAATCCATCTGTGCTGAGGTGTGATCAAGCTATTTTGTTCGCTTCTAATTAAGGTTGGGCGATAAGGAGTTAAAATTTATTTGTATTTGTTGTAATGATAAAAAGGTATTTAAAACAATGTTCTCTTTGTATACAATATTCTATTGCTTTGCTAAAACAGGCTTCTTCAGGACACCGGTTGCATAAGAAAATCTGAATTTAAGCATCAAGCTTCACATAGTGAACAGAAATTGGCTTTTTGATTAATTATTGGTTTAGAGTTACAGCCTGCGGGTGTTTATTATAATCTTTAAATAGAACGTCACTTAAGAAATCCTTAATTAATGTTAAAAATAACATATTTAGGGTTGGAGATCTGAAAACCATTTCTTTTGTAATTTAATTGTTATTTTGTAATTAGCATTCTTAATGCCATGATGAATGAATATTAATGTACATTGTGTCTCTTCTTGATGTAATGAAGCGATATTTTCAACCAGATGGCAAGAGTGTAAACCTCCCATGAGAGGAGTGAGAATTTCTCTAAGAACACAGAGGACTGCGTGTCCTGTACATGGAATGGTGGGAATTTTCAAATGACTTATACAATATGAAATTTTAAATTTTAAAATTATTGTGTAAAATTAAATTAGGAACGCTGCAAACAACAAATCATACCCAAGTTGTTTTAACCAAACAAACAGGTTTGCTCACATTAGTACACTAAGATCTAAGATATAAGGAGTTTGTAAAGATATCTCAAATTTACTATGTTTTATAAAATCCATTCTGCTTATAAAGAACTCCACTTTAAAAATTCAGGAGGCTTCACTGACCTTTGGGTGGCTTCAGAAGCCACCGAGCTACAGATGTGGCACATAATGAGTTTTTGATTCATGTCTGTCTTCAGATCTCCTTTTCTTGGTCTAACATTTTTGTCTGTTAAATGCTGCAGCTGCTTCTCCTCCTACCCTCTTTCCTCTTCCTACCATCTTTACATTGCACTGATTTAAAGGCAAGAGATAGTAAATCCTCAATCTACTGTGGTGCTAAACCGTTCAGTAGTTTATAAATTAACAACAGTATTTTAAAGTCTATTCTTTGAACTCCAGGAGCCAGTGGAGGGACTTTAAAACTGGTGTTATGTGCTCTAACTTCCTGGTTTTAGTCAGTACATCAGCAGCAGCATTCTGGATCAGCTGCAGCTGGAGGATTGATTTGTTGGACAGACCTGTGAAGACGCTGTTGCAGTAATTAATGTGACTAAAGATAAACGCATGGATGAGTTTCTCTAGATCTCACTGAGACATAATTCACCTGAAGGCCTTCTGTCTTCAGGTGACAGAAGGCCGACTTTGTAACTGTCTTTATATGACTCTGAAGGTTCAGGTCAGAGTCCATCACTATACTCAGATTGCAGGGCTGATCGCTAGTTTTAAGCTGTAATAACCAGCTTTTGGTTGTTCTAACCCAAATGTCTGTCACACTGTAATGGAGTTTTTCCGCTGCTTTTGTATCTCTTTGATGTCTTATTTTGTCATTGATGGTGTAAGATTAGCTGAGAAACACTGAATTTTGCTTCGCTGGATTAAAAATTGCCGAGATGACTAGATAAAGTTCTGCCACAGTTTTTTGGGGGTCTTTTGCTGCTCTGTGCCAACTTGCTGTTTGCCTCATCTCCTCATTCCCTCTATCTTGTCTTTGTTCTTCTACTTCTACTCACCATGCCATCATAATTATCACCAAATGGAGCTGCAGCGTTGCTGAAAGATTGTATTCTAGGTTGCTTTGATTAAATTCATACATAGAAAAGGCACAAGCATATATTTTCGCTTCACAGATGAAAATCTCTTCCAAAATATTAATTCTACAGAAGAATCAGTGACCAAGACAGCCAATACCTTGCACATAATTTTGTAAGAGCTCATGCGTTTCTGATGTTTGCATGCACTGAGAGGTTGAGCCTGATGGTTTTAGCACCAGAGGCGCTACGCATTTAGCCTCTTTCCACAACAATCAGTAACTTTGAGCGGTGAGACAGTACATGTGTGCCTCACTAGGCTTGTAGCTGCTTGGAAAGACAAAGTGCAGAGGGGAGGGAGGAAGATGGAGGATGGTCCTTTGTGGATTAATAGGAGCACAGAGTGAACTCTGCTCAGGGTGATAGTCCAGCCTTCTTGAATTCTTTCTCTGCTTAATCTGCACCGTAAATGGCAAAAATAAATAATGCAGCGGATCGAGAATTCCCTCTGAAAACCAGACTCATGGCTGGCAGACATGCAACACTTGGAAGATGACTATTTTAGTTAAAAACAAAATCCTGACGTTTCCAGAGTTGGCATTTATTAATTATGGAAAAGATAAATATCTATTTGGAATGAACTGTTGTGGGCACATTTCTTGCTTTGTTTGTCTTAGTTTTGTGTAAAATCTCACACAAACATTCATGACTGAATACACAAAGAATCATTTTCATACATAAAATATGTTGGTTTAAAGGGACACTATTATGAAATTTCCAGGCACATTTTGCCTTTTTGTAAAATTAACAAATAACTATTTTATCTACAGTTGTTACAAAAATGCTGTATAAATCAAATATGACATAGAATACTGACTTTGTAATTTAACACCTTTAAATTGGGTCTCCGTCTCTTTAAAATCTCCTGCTGTCTCTGAAACTCTGCCTTCAGGAAGTCATCTTAACATGGCTCCTCTATTAACCCTTTAACAATATTTTACCAGTTTTGCACTGAGAAGTAGCTCTCATGAATTCGGCAGATGCACGTTTGCACAAGTAATTTGCTGATTGCCGCTGACTAGTCTGAAGGAGCTGAATGGGGGAGGATTGCTCTGGGAAGCTTGGAAACTGGGATCTTGAGGAAGACGGAGCTAGATCCACCTAAGTGTTTTTAAACAGCTGAATGGTTGCCATAGAAATTAAAGGATTTCTCAACATGCACAAAAGAATCAAGCCAAAACTCCAGGTATGTTTTTGATGAAGTAATAATATTATAACATATTGTATAGCTCAATAGGGACATGAAATGCGCCTTTAAATTTATGCAATTAAATGTCAGTTAAATAATATTTCAATCAAATATCGTAACAGTGGAACAAAAGGAATGGTAGAAAAACAAAAAAAAGAATCAAAAGACTTTTTTAACAGAAAATGTTGGAGAAATGCTGCCACCATTACAATTGATTAAGTATCGATGCAGAATGATTAAGAAACAAAATCAGCTGTAAAGCAGTGGGAGGACACTAAAAGACAAGTTCTGTAAAATAACACAGCATGTGCAGCTGATATAGTCTGATAACAGAGGCTGGTAGAAGTCAATTTAACTCACACTTTAACACTTCCTGTCTTGCCTGCTGTGGCTGCCTCTTCCAGTAGATGGCACTTGAAGTTACCTGCATATAAAAAGTTGCATCACAGTTCCTAATATGATGAGAATGTGAATCTAGGAAAGGATATGAATATGACATTTTTCCTTTTTTTTTCTCAGCATCTGCATCCACTGCATGCATGTTGCTTCTTTTTTATTCTTCTCTTTCTGACCTGACAGTCCATGTCTGTCTACTCTAATCTGTAAAGTACTGCATGTGATTCTGTGTTTAAAATAACAGACACTGTGTCACTCTCATCCTGAGTTGTTCCTGCACTCCTGTCATCTGTTGTGGATCAGCTAAATTCAACCTAAATAAAACGATACGTCTGACAGTTATTATTATGCTTTGGTTTTATACTAAAGCTAAAAGGGGCAAAATAAGAGATAAATAAGCAATGCGTCTCAGCTGTGGTTAATTACTATAATTTTAAGCTTTGACCAGGCGTCACGGTTGTATGTTAAGTGCCATTTTCACAACAGCACGCTATGAATATTTGACAGAGACAGACACAAGCAACTTGTTATAAAACAAGAATAAAGAGATTAGGCACAGACTCCAAACACACACACAAATGCACACGCACACACACACCTCCTTGTATTTTCATCAAAATGATGACTTTGTGTTGACTTCAGTTTATTTTATTAACTCCATTTATGCCCAACCCAGACAGACTGTTTCCCCTAACCCTGATCATTTGTTCCTAACATTAAAAGGACTGCATTCTGCAAAATTGATTTTTTTGAGCTCTTACATCATGTTATAATATTATTCCCTCATCAAAAATAGTCCTGGAGTGTTGTTTTGATTCTCATCATGCATGTTTAAGAAATCATTTGATGTCCCTTGGCAACCATTCAGCTGTTTAAAACGTCTGGTTGGACCTAATGCCACCTTCAAGGCACAGCTCTGTGTCCACGCTTCTGACCTTCTACCTCACAGAACAGCCCTCCCCCACTCAGATCCTTCAGACTAGCCAGAAGCAATTAGCAAACATGTGGTGGAACTGTGCTTCTGATGAGCTCATGATAGAGCTACTTCTCAGTGCAATGCTGGTAAAAATGTTGTTAAAGGGTTAATAGAGGAGCGATTAACCCTTTAGGTTAATCCTTCCTGAAGGTGGAGTTTCAGAAAGAGCAGGAGTTTTTAAAGAGACAGAGAGCCAATTCCAAGGCATTAAATTACAAAGTCAAATCTCTTTTATGTCACATTTGATATGTGCAGCATTTTTACCACAACAGAAGTAGGGGTGCACTGATTGCAGTTTTCTGTCCAATCTTTAAAAAGCCTGTCCTGCCAATTCCAATTTCTGCCGGTACCATTTTTATTTATTTATTTTGTCTTAAATGTCACCGAGTTAGCAACAGTGGGGAGACTATTGCTAACTGCTAATATGCAGACATTATCTGGTGGTTGGGTCTATCAGTCATATCTGTCTCACGGGAGAGCAGAAGAGAACAGTGGGGGATTTTTAAACTTTTGCTGATGTAGATACATTTAGGAATTAGCTTCACGGGTAAGTATCGGCCGCTCACCGATCTCACAAAGGAGGAAATTGGTGCAGATAAATCGGCTGACCGATAAACCAGTGCACAGAAGGTAACATAGTTCCTTGATTACGCTATAAAATTATTCCATATGCCCCTTTAGCCAAAATATAATTCACATCAGTACACCTAACTAGTAGAGTGCAGCAGGTCTGTGAAAAAAAGCGAGAACCAGGAACAGGTCCTTACATTCCACAAATAACCTCTCCTTGTGGGTAAAAGTGCTCTTTAAGTAGTAAATACAAGTACACACACAAACACACGCACACACACAAACACGCGCACACACACACCCACATGCACACGCACGCACACACACACACACATTTATCATCATTATCATGCAGTCAGTCAGTGGAACGCTGACTGGATGTGATGATTTCTGTCCCTGCCTGGCCAGTTAATACCTGCTGCTAATATATAAATCCTTCCTCAGTCTGTTCCAGATAATTAGATGTGTTATTAATTCATGAAATACCAGTGCAGTTTAATGTGGATTCACCACGTTGCCTCATACTGATCTGCTTGTCCCCTCTCAGTGTCATGATCTGGGTTTCTGTGTGTTTATTTTTGAGTTCTTCTGTGTTCAGTCCTGTTTTCCCTGTGTAGTCCTGTTCCCTGTGAGTCTCTGTCCTCCCTGTTGATTGCTCCCCAGGTGTGTCGTATCCCCCTGATTACCCTGTGTGTATTTAAACCCTCCTGTTGTCCGTGTTCCTCGTCGGGTCCTTGTCGTAGTCAGTGTCTTTTGTCGTTTGTCGCGCCAGTTGTACTGCTAAGTCCTGGTTTGTGTTCGCTCGCACGAAGTCCTGTCGTTCAGTTGCTACCGGTATTTGGCTGTGTGCCTGTCTCTCTGCCGTGCTGCCTGTTTTGGACTGAGTTTTATTTTCATCATTAAATATCATCATCATCACCATAACCTGGGTCTCGGCGTCTCTCCTCACCACTTCAACCCCACCTTATGACACTCAGGTTGATGTTGATAAATACGTATGCTTCTTTGCAAAAAGCATTTGCCCGCACTCTGCAGGTCTGACAGCTTCATCTCTTCTGAGAAGCATGTCTGCAAGGTTTAGGAGAACATCGAATGTCATCCACAAATGAAGAGCATTTGTAAGGTCAGACACTGATGAAGGACTGTGTCACGAGCTCTCCATCCAATTGTTTTCTGTCAGTCTGAGGTTAGAACTCTGGCCAATCAAGTTTTTTCCATACTAAGGTTAGTCGTCTCACAACAGGAGGATGAAAATGATCTAATATGTATTGTTATGCTGAAGCACTAAGAATTCATTTCTCTGGAGCTAATGACCTGAGCTCATCTCCTGAAGAACGGCCCTGCACATCATCCCATTTGGGCCAAATTTTACTCTAGACCCGGTGAAGTCACCAAAGTCCTTTTTCCCACAGTGGGGCTCTGGTGGTTTTTATTCACAGCTCTGCTGGGTGGGGTTGTCTGATAGATGAACAGTCCCAGCATCAGTAGCTAAATGTGATCTGCACGTAATACAAACACAACACAACCAAACAATGTCAATGTCAAGGAAGAGAGCCAGAAAAGACTGTGAGCAGTGAGACAGTTTGACCCACCACAAGTGGTGGGTCAAATTTTTGTATGGCATTTGCCGTTTTGATGCAACCACTGACTCTAGCCCCTAGCCAATCAGTGACCGGCATTTTTCTGATGCCACATCTTTAGTTCCAGCATGCTTGAAAGCAAAGCGACAAAGGTTTCAAATAAAGGGGCTGGGGTACTATAACTGTTACTAATGGAAACCCCTTATAACTGAGTACAGCTTAATCTAGCAGCGTTGAGTAGCCACTAGTGGAAACGAGTCAGGAGTACTGTTGTCCTGGTAACTATCAAACCCAGACTCCACAAATGGACTCTCATCTCTCTATTGGTCTAGACTCCAGAAGCTACATGGTTTTCTCCACTTAGTTATCTCATGTCTTTTTCTCCCGTAGCATTGTCCTGGGTTTCCTATGTGTCCTGTCCTCAGCTTTAAATAGTTTTTTTTTAACATTTTATTCAGATTGTTTTCTTTTTGAAAAATCTGACCTTTTTTCTTAGATGTTTGCAGCAAAGACTGAAGTACCTAAACTTCTTCAAGAAGCACCATGTGCTCTGCCACTTCTTGTGGATGTTTTCAGTGTTACATCTTGAGTCCAGTCTGGATGACGGGACAGTTTCTAAATGTTTACCCTCAGCGTTTTCCCTTTAAGAAAACAGAGCACCTTAAAAGTGTTGGTGTAGTACCGTAGAGCAAAACATTGGTCTGCTTAAGATTGAGGAAAATGAACTTACTATGTAAACACATTATTTTGTGGTATTTTGTTGTGACAACGTTGAAGGTGGGAATAAAACGTAATACAGAAATCTTCAGACTTTTTGGAAATACATGTTTGTGCTCGGTCAGAGTTTCCACAAACAGGAATACTGCTTTAAAAGTAAACCATAATCATCATCAAAAAGGCAACTTCAGTAGACTATCTATGTCAAGTACTTCCATTTCTACATCTTAACAGCAGAGAAGAATTGTCTTTTGAATGCATTAATGTTTTTTTAGGGCAGTTCAGTGGTGCAGGAAGAAGGTTCTGGTTTCCTGACCGAGGCTTTTGTGCTTGGCATTTCCATGTTTGGGCGTGAGTCTTTTCTGGTGTGCCGACTTCTTCTCACTCTTGAAGAAACATATATGACATAGATGTTGTTTTGACAGATGAATAACATCTTCTTGAAAAATGTTAGGTGGAAAATATGGACTCAGATTTAGTAACCAGATCTGTTGTAAATCAGTAGCAAAATACAGTCCAAATAAGAAAACAGTCAAACCCACAAAATTAGAAACTATGGAACTGTCTTATGATCTAAAGCTGCACCTTCACATAAATCTGCATAAGTGGAAATTATTGAAAAGAGCACCCCGTTGGAAGAAAGTAAACTTTCTCCAGTTCCCATAGTTTCCGTATATTTTCCTGTTAGATAAATGTTTTTATTCCGTCGCCGTGCACTTAGAGAGAAGCCTATGCACTTTTGAGCTTGTTTGCCTTTGCAACATTAAGTTGCATCATGCTGTGACGCCCCCTTGCATCATGCTGTGATGCAAGGGGGCGAGTTGTTTGTGCAGCATGGTGAGTTTGAACTGTAAACCTTCCACTTCATCCATGACGAAAGACTTCTGCATTATTCCTTCTTTGCTTGGTTACGATGCATGTCTTCTTCCCTCCGAGTGGCGTGAGTTTCAACAGTGTTAGCGTTTTTCCAAAAAAAGGGCTTCTTCAGGAGACTTGGGACCGGATTTACATAATCTATAGACTGAAATGTAGTCTATATCCATCTAAAAACCAGCCCAAGCTCACTCAGCATGGACTAAGAACATCTTGCCACATGTCTGTATTAGCTCTATACATATCCAATTTCCTTGCTCCTGCTGAAAGTTTCTCCAGAGCATGATGTCGCCAACCACCATGTTTCATAGTTTTGGGGTCATGTCTAATGTCCTGATATATTGTTTCATGGGTGTGCGTCCTCCTCTGTATGTTTGCTTCATGGCTGTAGCAAAGTTTTGAGGGATCTCTTCCTTGCTGTTGCTGTTGCTCTTTCACAGATGGTGGTTGATTTTCTGTGAGATGCTAAAAGCTTGGAATAGCATTTTATAACCCGTAATAATAATACCCTGATGCAGACAAAAAAAAAAAAAAGAAAGTAAAATTTAGTCTGTCTACAAACCTGTGTGTCGGTTCAGTTGAAGTTATTTCTGGTGCAGTTTGAATTCATGTGAATGGCAAGTGGATCAGAAACCGCTCCAAAAGCAGGAAGTGAACCAAATCACAGGGCATTCTGTGTAAATACAACTAAAACAAGCGTGCAAGCCAAACATTTTCAGGTGAAATGGCTCCTGTTTATTTATTTATTTATTTATAAAAGACAAAAGAGAAATCCTAGAGCTGCTTAAATCTGATATCACTTCATTGTCGTTTACATTTTGTGAACAATGAAGCTGCACTCAGTGTCTTCTTCACAGATTTTTGTGTCATTTCCATCAGTGAATCCTGGCACATCGGCACTATAAACAAGGCGGAACCAGGTTATTCAGAGAGTTTGGTCGGTTTGACTGTGCAGTGTGAACGTGAACTACAAATGGTGCAATTTTGGTCCCCAATCGAACTAAGTCCACCTGACCACTGGGTGTGAAAACATACCAGATTTCACTGAATACATTGAAGTTTTGTGGTCGTGACAAAATGTGAGAAGTTGTAGAAGCATGAATAATTTTACGAAGCATCATGGGTGAGGGAAGGTGGTTTTAGGGCGAGCTGAGGTTTCGATGTGTGGAATGTCATGTTTTCCTCATGCACGTCTGGTTTTTCTCTCTGTACTCCTGCATCTACCTGCAGCCAAAAAGCAGTCATCACCGGTTGCTTGGTGACTGTAAAGTGACCTTAGTAGGAGATGCAACTGTGGATGTTTGTCTCTGCACTGAACTGCTGAGCTCTCTGTGGTGTACGCCTCCTTTAAACATGCTGATTGTATCAATTGGAGGTAATTCCACTGAATTTTAATTCTATGTCCTATTTTCTGTTTTCCATCTTTCCAGCTGATATGCTCTGTGCTTTCAAAACTATAAAAATAGCCAACTTTTAAGCCAGAGTTGGCTATTTTCAAGCCACTTTGGCTTAAAAATAGCCTAAGTTGTCGTTTAACTATTTTTAAGTAAGATTAATTATTATGATGTGTTCTTTTTTTAAGTTCTGGTGGACTGAACCCCTGAGCGTCTCCTCGTTGTTAAGCCCGAGCCAAAAATGTCTCCTTAAAGCTGCAGTGATTTCAACTCTAAGGGATCTGCTAAATATCAAATTTATGTCAGTTGTGACACGATGCAGTAACTTTTGAGGCTTTTCTTTAAAGATTCGCCAGGGCTACAGTCAGTTCACTGTCCTCCTGCATGGCCTCACTGAGACGACCAGGCCAAGGTCTTGTTGGTTCACCTACCATACAGAACGGCTGTGTGTATAAAAAGCAGCTCAAATCTGAGCCCTCAAACAGTCAGCCAGAGAGAAAAAAACAACATATAAACTGAATGGATGAGCTGCAGCTAAACCCTGGTCATGTTTTTGAGACATAGGAACAAAGGCTGAGACGATGTACCTGAAATTAAGTTACTTTTTTTTTGCAAGAAGTTCATATCTCATTCTGGTCCAATGTAAAGTTGTATTTTGCAATGAAAACAAAAAATCATTCTGGACATTTTGATGTTCCTTTAGAGTAGTTTTACATGTCAAATATCTTAAAAAGAAGAATGTCTAGTATTAGCAGGACGGACGGATGGATAGATAGATAGAGATAGCTTTGTGTAAAGCAACCTAGCTTGTCTGGCATAAAGATAGGGCCAAGTGTGTCATCTCTCGAAATGTCTTTTACTTCTCGACTGCTTTTCTTACAAATGTATGATTTTACGATTTTCTTTTCAAATAGTTTAAACAAAAAATACAGAAATGGAAAACCAAGCCCCCAGTATGAACTAAACAGCAGTCACCACAAAAAGCAGAAAGTTCAAGTCCAAAATTCAAAACGACCTATTTAAAAAACATATATACCCATTAAAAAATGCCAAGTAGTGAAATGAATAATGTCTCCCAGTTTTAAAGACATGCAGTAAAAACAGTGTTATGTTGGAAGATAAGGAAAAAATACCTCATTAATTCTTAATGTATTGACAAGTACACCTATAATCAATATAAAATACGCATCAAATCATTTTTCTGAAATGGTGTACAAATGCATGCTAGAATTGTACTTTCTTTTGTTAAAGATAACATTTCAACAGGAGAGATCTGCTTTTCAGACTCTGATTGGGAAAACAGTTGAATTGATTTTTCAGCCTGAGAACAGAGCAGCTTAATTTGTTTTCTTCCACTTTTTCTCCAGTGAGTTTTTGTTGTAAGCTTTATTCATTGCTGTTTACTTCACCTGTTTGGATTTCAATTTGAACAGGTTAACAAAAGGATCACAAAGCTTCCTATGGATATTGTTCAATGCACTGAGTTCTGTGTTGTTCATGTTAAACACCAGATAGAAACCAGGTTCACTTACGTCACTGATTGTTTCTGCTGGAAACTATAAAACAGCACAGGACACGCTGCATTTGGCTGTGGAAAGACTTTGGTTTAAACACTGTCAGAAATGTTTAAATATTTGGATTATTCCCTGCTGAAAGTGTGATGAATACCGTTTATTTACACACAAAGACCCGGGTCAGGCAGATCATCAGGGATGAGACCCTCGGGAGAAAAAAATGCGGTCGAACAAATATTTTAATATTTTAAAAAGACGTCAGTGGTGGAGAAAGTACTCAAATAATGTACTTAAGTAAAAGTTAAAAAAGTACTGGCATTTAAAAGTAGTTGCTGAATGCATTACCTAATCCCTAATACAATATCATTAAGTGTACCGATTGTATTTAATTTGAATACATCAGAAATGTGCCATTTTAATAAACAATGCCACAGATAAAGCATGTTTTATTTGTGTTTACTCTGTAACATAAATTAGACTTAGATATGTGATTCTATGCATCAGAATTTCAGGGATGGAAACATCTTGTCTCCTGTCCTAACATAGCATGA
>NW_006800184.1:39387-44624 GCF_000485575.1 Poecilia formosa | reverse complement strand
GTTAAGTTTTAAAACTAGCTTATTTTAAATTTATTTTCTCAACAGTATTAAAAGTAAAAGTACTTGCTGAATGCATTACCTAATCCCTAATACAATATCATTAAGTGTACCGATTGTATTTAATTTGAATACATCAGAAATGTGCCATTTTAATGAACAGTGCCACAGATAAAGCATGTTTTATTTGTGTTTACTCTGTAACACAGATTAGACTTAGATATGTGATTCTATGCATCATAATTTCAGGGATGGAAACATCTTGTCTCCTGTCCTAACATAGCATGAACTTCACTTTTTTTTGCCACTAGTGGCTTTTATTTTGAAATAAATCCGACAGAAAGGGGATGGAAAGAAGGTGGGTGGGGGAGGACATGCAACCGAGGAGCCACTTAGCAGAGTTATAGTCAAGACCAGCACCCCGCGCTACGTGACACAAAAAAATTTAGTTTTACCTATCAAAATTACTTCTCAAATTGATCTGAAAAATCCACATTTACATAAAGCACCTAGATATTAAATACTTAGAGCTGAAATAAATGTAATCAGTAAAGATCCATCCAGAAGAATCGGATCGTTCCTGAATGTCGTATCACTATATTGCACTTTGGTCACAGCGTTGTCCCATAAATGCGACACCTCAGTCAACACCTCCACACAATAATTCGGCGCATGAGTGACAACTTTTTTTCATCCAGATGCAACATGTGTCTCTGTACAGCTAGCTTTGCTAGCATCACGTCCACAGATCTTACCTTTCTTTAAGCTTTCCTTCCCAGTGATGCTAAAAGTTGGACTAAGTCCCCACCGTCTGTGAAAGCGAAGCGCTGCTGATTTTACATGTCCCCATATCTGATGATTTATGCAGCGCTATTATATTACTGACGATTAGACAGACTTCTTCTCCCGCTCAGAGGAAACCACTGCGCATGTCTGGAGCTCCGTGTGCGAGTAAAGGTGGAGGCGATGGGTGACAACAGACACTAAGTCACGTTATTGCTTGGATTTTACGGCGCCACCTTAAGACCCTGAACTTCACATTTTAACGGAAAAAAAGAGCAACGAGACTTGGATGTAACGAGTAACGCGACAGTTTTGTAGAAATGTAGTGAAGTAGAAAGTACAGATACTTACTGTAAAATGTAGTGGAGTAAAAGTAGAAAGTATCCATTATTAAATCTACTTAAGTAAAGTACAGATACACGAAAAGTGTACTTAAGTACAGTAACGAAGTACTTGTACTTCGTTACTTCCCACCACTGAAAGACTTCCACGTGTTTAGGATGACTTTAGCTTTAACGTTTATGCAGTTTCTAATTTTTAGTGTTTCTTCATTTAATGATCTAAAATGTTAGTTTACGACACATCTCAGGCATGTAAAGATTCAAAAAATAAACAGACATGAAGAAACAGTAAATGAAGCAGCGTTTCATAAAAGACATTTTTATGTCAAAAAAAAGAACCAGAATACAACATTAAAGCCTGGGTATTTGTTGCTCATCATGATGTTTAGAAAAGTGGAAATATAAATAAACAGTAAAAACTGAAGCAAAAACTTTCGCAATTTATGTTACATCAAGAGAATTAGGACTTGATTTGGTAATTATGTGTTATTCACAATACTTAAACTGACTTACAGAGTCTTAAGGCAAACACAAAACAAAACATACAACTAAAATAAATAATGAGTGAGCATATTTGTATACTCTCCTAAATATACTTTATTACACATTTCCACTACTGCTTACATTACCTTCTCTAAGTGTTGGGTTGATACATTTGACATAGAAAATAATTGATTTGAAAAATTATTTCTTCTGCTTGAATTTTCTAGTTTGTATTTATGTTATTTATGTATATTTATTCATTTTGTTATTTTTGTCTTTAAAGTGCCAGAGATTGCAGGTTATTTCAGCTTCTCAGGTTCTAAGTAATCTTTTTACGAAAAGCTTTCTTATTCTTATTTCTTCAATGGATGCTTTTCACTTTTACTTGAGTAAAAATATCTTGAAGTGTTGCTAACAATATAATATTCCTGAGATGTATTTATGTACTTTCATTCTTTCAGTTTGCCTAGTATCATTCATTATTAATAATAATTAGTATTAATTAATGCTAATATTCCTGACGTGATTCCACAGCAGACACTCTGGTGTTTTGCTGATTACCGTCTTTACATCAAAGATGTAATTCAACAATGGGAAATAAATCTTTTGTTGTGGATGGAGCCAGACGTTAGCAGTGAATGAAATGATTAGAACAGACCATGTGTCTATTCTGGCTGTTGTTTTGTCTTTGCAAGAATATATTCATTAGTAACAATAAAGGACTTAATGGGAGATGTTGGATGGCTGAGATAATTGATTTTTCCTTTTTTTTTTTTTGTTTAGCTTACAAGTTTTGTCAAATATGTCTTTGCAGCACACTTAACATGGACTTCCTATTTAATTGGAACTAAATATTTTAGTTCCAATTAAAGTTATGTTTTATCCTTTGAAAACACAAACCAGGCTGTCCATCATGGTGTTAATATAGGAGCAGCTCTAGTACCAGTGACCTCACCTTGAGTACCAACACTTCCTGTCTAGTCCTGAGGAGCTTCTATTGCTGTGTGGTGGAGAGTATTCTCTGCGCCTGCATCTCCGTGTGACACCGTCAGACTACTGAACTCAAGCTGCACCTAATTCAGTTTCATAGACACACACACTTTTTTAAATATACATAACTATATATCACATAAATTACTTTATTATTTATTTGTGTATTAGATTCTTAAAATCCAATAAACGGTACAAATTTGGTTCGAAATTCGGACTTGAATTTCGTACTCAAATTCGGATGAAATTCGGAATTTGAGTCTGAAATTCGGACTTGAGTCAGACAAGCTGAGGTGGTATGACAATAAAAAATTCTTGAATCTTAGAGAACAGAATGTTTCTCAGATTTGAACGTTTTGTGTTCTTTGTCTCTCAGCTCCTGTTTGACATGAGGATTGCAGGTATTCATGGACTCGTCAGGGCCACTAGATTACAATGTGCACACAGAAAGCAGAGAGGAACGGAAGGCAAAGCTACTATTATACATACATAGCCGTGGCAATCTTGTACAGCACCTTTCATCAAGATTTATGTAAGAGAGTATTTAAAAGGCTTAAGAGAAACACTCTGCACGGCCCAGAAGGCTGGAAGTCTGACACTCTGCACTTGCATCCTTTTCTAACCATAATCCTGGCAATAATATAATGGTCTTCGGTATTTTGCATGAACGATTGATTCAAATATGTGATTCATCCACAATTATGTGAAGATTTGAGTTACCTTTCACATCTGACAAACCATAGATTTATTTGGTAAGCCAAAAGATGTGTGCATTTTGAGTCATTTTGTTGTACCTGATTATGTTTAACATTTTGTTTTGAGCTAAAACACTGACTTTAGATCTTATAAAGAAAGAACCGCTTGAGAATAACTCTAGCTGAGAGATGTATATTAATGCTGCAACATTCATACAGGCAGCTCCCAGACATGACAGCCAGGCTGTTAACACCAACAGAGCACATTTACCGTCTCATATGTGCTGTAATGCTGATCCAGGCTGAAACCTGGGGGCTCAACCAAAAAGAAATCTAAGTCCAGTGAGTAAAATTTAGTCATAGGAGACGAGTGGGACTTTGTTTCTGTGTAAAACAAATGTACACATTTTAGTTCATGTTCTGTTACCCTGAAATTTAGAGTATTTCAGTGTAACAAAAGTTTTTTTTACACTGGTAGGAACCTCTGGTAGGAATCCTGTGTTTTGCTGTAAGATGCTTCATGACTGTTAACTTATTTTTCATTTCTACCAAGTTGTTGTTGATGTTTTTGGTATTTGGTGCATTTGCTCATTTTAAGTATTAATTTGCTCTGACAAGAATTTCCTTTTTTTTTTTTTTGTAATGACAATAAGTGCTCTGTGATTGTTGAATGCTATCTTGGTAGCAACTCATTAATTCTGTTAATGAGGCTGGACCAATTTAGGAACTTCAACTTTTTTATTAATAGAGGTCCCTGACATCAGGTGTTGGTGGAAAAAAAACAACAAAGTAGTTCATTAAATGTCATCACACCAAAATATTTATACATTTTCCCCTCTTAGACTGAATCTGTTGGCCTAATCATATCCAAAGTCTGCATGTCTGCATTATTCTTAATCTTTACCTCCTCTGTCTGCATTTTGTTTTTACCGTCATAACAGCAGTGTGAGCATAACACTGACGGTAACTCCATCTTCAATAATTGCTTCTTCCACTGGTGTTTTATGGCCTTTGAACTCAACAATCAGCAATATCAACATCATTACCCAAAGTCAAATTCCTGCACTGTCAGCACTAATTAACCACTGACTGAAACAAAGCTAAGAATTCGTCTCCATCCCAACAACACAGAGGAGCCACTACCCGTAAAATCTTAAATAAGATTTAACAACGCTAAAGCAACAGCAACTATGAGCTGCTGCACAAATAAAAACAACTGATCACTGACAGGTGAATAAAGTCATTATTTCTCCATATTTTTTTATTAGCTTTGTATAGTTAAAGCCTAATGTTGTATTAAATGAAGATTCTTTTGAAACATGTGAACATGTGTAAACAACTCATTAACTCTGTTAATGTTACACAGACAAAGAAGAAGAGTAGTGTTAAGATGCTGGAGGTGGTGCTAATGGTTCAAAACCTCGATCCATTAAAACACTTCAGTATTCATGTGAAAGTCAATAACCGATCTGTTCCTTTCACTCTGCGTGTTTATAGTTCAGAAAATTGTCGTGGCAGTAAAGGACATCCATTGTCCAGTCTGTTGCCGGGAATACGTTACAATGAGATAAACAGTTCTGTGAAAAAGTCTGTACAGCCACACTGAAGGGTTTTCATAATATGACCAGCACATTTATAGTCACAACACAGCATCTCAACCGGATGTAAGTCCGCACTTTGACTTGGCCGCTTTGATACCTTAATTTTGCTGGATTTTTATCTGAAGCATTCAGAAGTGAACTTTCTGGTGTGCTTTGAGTCATTTTCCTGCTGTACAAGCTCACGGCGCTCAGGCTTATAAAGTCACCAACTGATGGACGGATATTTTCCTTTTGGATCTTCTAGTGGACAACAGAATTAGTGGTTCTGTACATGAAAAAATGTTTTTCAGGTACTGAAGGAGCAAAACAGGACCTGCTCACCACACTGCTAATGTCTTTGGGATCCA